>NW_027141801.1:0-300000 GCF_036365525.1 Heterodontus francisci
TACCCCTCCCCTTCCCCTATCCCACTCCTCTCCCCCAAACCCCTACTCCACACTCCTCCCTCATTCCCCTCCCCCAATCTCCTCCCCCACTCCCTCCCCCAATCTCCTCCCCCACTCCACTCCCCTCCCCCACTCCCCTCCCCTACTCCGCTCCCCAACACCCTCCCCCATTCTCCTACCCAAATCCCCTCCCCAAACTCTCCCCTCCACTCCACTCCCCCATGCCCCTCCCCACTCCCCAACCCCACTCACCTCCCCATCTGCCCTCCCCCAAATCCCTCCCCCACTCCCCTCCCGCACTCACCTCCCCCACTCCCCTCCACACACCCACTCCCTTCCTCCACACTCCACTCCCACTCCCCTACCCCACTCCCCTCCACACACCCAATCCCCTGCACCACTCCCCACACCCACTCCCCTACCCCAGTCCTCTCTCCTTCTCTCCTCCCACAATCTCCTCCCCCACTTCCCTCCACCACTCCCACTCTCTACCCCTCTCCTCTCCCCCTCATCTCTCCTCCCCACTCCCCTTCCCAATCCCCTCCCCCACTCCCCTCCTCTCCACTCCTCTCCACTCCCCTCCCCCACTTGCCTCCCAAACTTCCCTCCTCCATTCCGCTCCCCAACCCCCCTCCCCATTCCCCTACCCCACTCCCCTCCCCAACTCCCCTCCCCAACCCCCCTCCACCACTACCCGACATCACACCCCTCCCCCACTCCCCTCCTCTCCACTCCTCTCCACTCCCCTCCCCCACTCGCCTCATAAACTTCCCTCCTCCATTCCGCTCCCCAACCCCCCTCCCCATTCCCCTACCCCACTCCCCTCCCCAACTCCCCTCCCCAACCCCCTCCACAACTACTCTACATCACACCCCTCCCCCACTCCCCAACCCCACTCCCGTCCCCAAATCTCCTCCTCCACTCCCCTCCCCTACTCCCCATACCCACACCCCTCCCCCACCCCCTACCCCACTCCATTTCCACTCCCCTTCCCACTCCCCTTCCAACTCCCCTCCCCCACTCTCCTTCCCACTCCCCTCCCCCACTCCCCTTCCACTCCCCACCCGCACTCCCCTCCCCCACTCCCCTCCCCACATCCCCTCCCCCACTCCCCTCCTCCACACCATTTCCACTCCCCTCCCCCACATTCCTTCTACGCCCCTACCCCACACCCCACCCACTCCCCTTCCAACTCCCCCCACCAACTCCCTCCCACTCACCTCCCCCACTCCCCTCCCTAACTCCCATCCCCCACTCCCCTCCCCAACTTCCCACACCCATTCCCCTGCCCAACTCCCTCCCACACACATCCCCCACTCCCCTATCCCTCTCCTCTCCCCCGCTCACCCCCACTCTCCACCCCCACATCCCTACCGCACTCCCCTCCCCAAACTCACTCCCCGACTCCCCTACACCACTGCGCTCCCCAGCTCCACTTGCCCACTCCCCGCCCCAATTCCCCTACCCCACACCCCTCCACCACTCCCCTAAATCACCCCCCATCCCCCACTCCCCTCCCAAACGTCCTTACTCCACTCCGCTCCCCAACCCCCCTCCCCCATTCCCCTACCCCACTCCCCTCCACCACTCCCCTACTCCACGCTCCTCCCCCACTCCCCTCCCCCACTCCCCTCCCCAATCTCCTCCCCCACTCCCCACCTCCACACCCCACACCCACTCCCTGACCCCACTCCCCTACACACACCCACTCCCTTCCTCCACACCCCTCACCAACTCCCCTACCCCACTCCCCCACACACCCACGCCCCTGCACCACACCCCACCCCCACTCCACTTCTCCACACCCCACTCCCACTCCCCTACCCCAGTACCCTTCCCTTCTCTCCTCCCACACTCTCCTCCCCCACTTCCCTCCACCACTCCCACTCTCTACCCCTCTCCTCTCCCCCTCCTCTCTCCTCCCCACTCCCCTTCCCAATCCCCTCCCCAACTCCACGACCCCACTCTCCTCCTCTGCACTCCTCTCCTCTCCACTACTCCACTCCCCGCCCCCACTGCCCTTCCACTCCCCTCCCCCACTCCCATTCCCACTCCCCTCCCTCACTCCCCTTCCCACACCCCTAGGCACTCCCCTCCCCCACTCTCCTTCGCATTCCCCTCCCCCACTCTCCTTCGCACTCCCCTCCCCCACTCTCCTTCCCACTTCGCTCCCCCACTTCCCCACTCCCCTCCCCCACTCCCCTTCCAACTCCCCTCCCCCACTCCCCTTCCAACTCCCCTCCCCCACTCCCCTTCCCACACCCCTCCCCCACTCTCCTTCCCACTTCGCTCACCCACTCCCCTTCCACTCCCCTCCCCACTCGCCTCCCAAACTTCGCTCCTCCATTCCGCTCCCCAAACCCCCTCCCCATTCCCCTAACACACGACCCTCCCCAACTCCCCTGCCCCAACCACCCTCCACCACTACCCATCATCACTCCCCTCCCACACTCCTCAACCCCACTCCAGTCCCCAAAATCCCACCTCCACTCCCCTCCCCCACTCTCCTTCCCACTTTGCTCGCCCACTCCCCTTCCACTCCCCTCCCCCACTCCCCTCCCCCACTCCCCTTCCATTCCCCTCCCCCCCAATCCCCTTCCACTCCCCTCCCCAAATCCCCTTCCACTCCCCTCCCCACTCCGCTTCCACTCCCCTCCCCCACTACCCTTTCCCACTCCTCTTCCACTCTGCTGTCCCACTCCCCTCACCCACTCTCCTTTCCACTTCGCTCCCCCAGTCCCCTCCCCACGCCCCTCCGACACTCCCCTCCCCCACTCCCCCACTCCCCCACTCCCCTCCACCACCCCACTCCCCCACACCCCCTCCCCCACTCCCCCTCCTCCACTCCCATTCCCCCCTTCCACTCCCTCCCCACTCCGCTTCCACTCCCCTCCCCCACTACCCTTTCCCACTCCCTTTCCACTCCCCTGTCCCACTCCCCTCACCCACTCACCGTCCCCCACATCCCTCCTCCACTCCGCTCCCCTTCAACCCTCCCACACTCCCATCAAACACTTCCCTCCGCCACTCCCACTCGCTACCCCTCTCCTCCTTCCGCTCACCTCCACCTTCCCCTCCCTTCCCCCACTCCCCTTCCACTCCCCTCTCCCACTCCCCTCCCCTTCCAACTCCCCTCAAACTCCCCTCCCACAGTCCTTCCAACTTTGCTCGCCCACCACTTCCACTCCCCTCCCCCACTCCCCTCCCCCACTCCCCTTCCACTCCACTCCCCCCCACTCCCCTTCCACTCACCTCCCCACTCCCCTTCCACTCCCCTCCCCACTCCGCTTCCACTCCCCTCCCCCACTACCCTATCCCACTCCCTTTCCACTCCCCTGTCCCACTCCCCTCAGCCACTCACCCTCAGCCACTCACCGTCCCCCACATCCCTCCTCCACTCCGCTCCCCTTCAACCCTCCCACACTCCCTTCACACACTTCCCTCTGCCACTCCCACTCGCTACCCCTCTCCTCCCTCCGCTCCCCTCCACCTTCCGCTTACCACGCCCCTCTCCCACAGCCTCCCCATTCCCATCCTCTCCCCTCCACACTCCCCTTGCCATTCCCCTCTCTCACAGCCTCCTCTCCCCACCTCTTACCTCCCCCACTATCCTTCCCACTCCAATCTCCCACAGCCTACCCGACTCCCCTCCTCTCCCCTCCACCACTCCTCTTCCCACTCTCCTCTCCCATCCCCTCCGCCCTACTCCCCTCCACTCCCCTCCTCCCCTACTCTACCCTCCTCCCCTCCTCTCCCCTCCTCCACTCCCATTCCCACTCCCCTCTCCCACAGCCACCCCTACTCCCCTCCTCTACCCTCCTCCCCCCTCCTCCCCTACGCTACCCTCCTACCCTCCTCTCCCCTACTCCACTCCCTTCCCACTCCCCTCTCCCACTGCCACCCCTACTCCCGTCCTCTCCCCTCCCCCACTCCCCTTCCCAATCAATACCCCCCCTCCCCACCCGCACACCCCTCCCCCAGACCCCTCCCCCAATCACCTTCCCAACCCCTCCCCCACCCCCTTCCCACTCCGATCCCCCACTTCCCTCCCCCTCTCCCCTCTCCCAATCCCCTCCTGCATACCCCTCCACCACTCCCCTCCCGAACAACCCGCCCCCACTCCCCTCCCCCAATCACCTTCCCAGCCCCTCCCCCACCCCTTCCCCACTCCCCTCCCCCACCCCCTTCCCCACTCCCCTCCCCCACAAACCTTCCCAACCTCTCCAACACCCCCTTCCCACTCCCCTCCCCCACTCCCCTCCCCCACTCACCTTCCCAACCCTGCCTCCACCCACTTCCCACACCCGTCCGCCACCCATCTCCCACTCCCACTCCCCTACCCCTGCCACTTCCCCACTCCCCTCCCTCACTCCCTCACTCCCCTCTCCCACTCTCCTTAACGCTCTCCTACCCCCTCCCATGGCAATCCCCTCACCCTCACCCTTCCCCTTCCCCCCTCCCCTCCTCCTCTCCCCGACCTCCTCCCCTCCCACTACCCCTCCCACTCCCGCTCCCACTCGCCTCCCACTCCCCCTCCCAGCCGCCTCCCACTGCACTCCCCCACTCCCCTCCCACTCCATTCCCCCACTCCACTCCCACTCCACTCCCCCACTGCCCTCCCCCACTCCCATCCCGTCAGTATTAAACAATCAGGGGAACACACTCTCCTCACTTATACTCTTCACCTGGTAACATGTCCCATCAGTATTAAACAATCAGGGGAACACACTCTCCTCACTTACACTGTTCACCTGGTAACATGTCCTTTGTGTATTAAACAATCAGGGGAACACACTCTACTCACTTACACTGTTCACCTGGTAACATGCCCCGTGTGTATGAAACCATCAGGGGAACACACTCTCCTCACTTATACTGTTCACCTGGTAACATGTCCCGTGTCTATTAAAACATTAGGGGAACACACTCTCCTCACGTATACTGTTCACCTGGTAACATGTCCCGTGTGTCTTAAACCATCAGGGGAACACAATCTCCTCACTGATACTGTTCACCTGGTAACATGTTCCGTGTATATTAAACCATGAGGGGAACACACTCTCCTCACTTATACTGTTCACCTGGTAAAACGTCCCGTGTAAATTGAACAATCAGGGGAACACACTCTCCTCGCCTTCCTGTTCACCTGGTAACATGTCCCGTGTATATTAAACCATCAGGGGAACACAGTCTCCTCACTAAAACTGTTCTCCTGGAAGCATGTCCTGAGTATATTAAACCATCAGGGGAACACACTCTCCTCACTCATACTGTTCACCTGGTAACATGTCCTGTGTGTATTAAACAATCAGGGGAACACACTCTCCTCACTTATACTGTTCACCTGGGAACATGTCCCGTGTGTATTAAAGCATCAGGGGAACACACTCTCCTCACTTATACTCTTCACCTGGTGACATGTCCTGTGTGTATTAAACAATCAGGGGAACTCACTCTCCTCACTTATAATGTTCACCTGGTGACATGTCCCGTGTATATTAAACCATCAGGGGAACACACTCTCCTCACTTATATTGTTCAACTGGTAACATGTCCCGTGAATATTAAACCATCAGGGGAAAGCACTCTCCTCACTTATATTCTTCACCTGGTAACATGTCCCGTGTGCATTAAACCATCAGAGGAACACTCTCTCCTCACTTATACTGTTCACCTGGTAACATGTCCCGTCAGTATTAAACCATCAGGAGAACACAGTCTCCTCACTTATACTGTTCACCTGGTAACATGTCCTTTGCATATTTAACCATCAGGGGAAAACATTCTGCTCACTTATACTGTTCACCTGGTGACATGTCCCGTGTGTATTAAACAATCAGGGGAACACACTCTCCTCAATTCTCCTCTTCACCTGGTGACATGTCCCGGGTATATTAAACAATCAGGGGAACACACTCTCCTCACTTATACTGTTCACCTGGTAACATGTCCCGTGTATATTAAACCATCAGGGGAACACACTCACCTCACTTATACTGTTCACCTGTTAACATTTCCCTCGTATATTAAACCATCAGGGGAACAAACTCGCCTCACTTATACTGTTCACCTGGTAACATGTCCCGTGTGTATTAAACAATCAGGGGAACACACTCTCCTCACTTATACTATTCACCTGGTAACATGTCCCGTGCGTGTTAAACCATCAGGGGAACACAGTCTCCTCACTTATACTGTTCACCTGGTAACATGTCCTTTGCATATTTAACCATCAGGGGAAAACATTCTGCTCACTTATACTGTTCACCTGGTAACATGTCCCGTGCGTGTTTAACCATCAGGGGAACACACTCTCCTCACTTATACTATTCACCTGGTAACATGTCCCGTGAGTAATAAACAATCAGGGGAACACACTCTCCTCACTTATATTGTTCACCTGGTAACATGTCCAGTGCATATTAAACCATCAGGGGAACACATTCTCCTCACTTATACTGTTCACCTGGTTACATGTCCCGTGCGTGTTAAACCATCAGGGGAACACAATCTCCTCACTTATACTGTTCACCTGGTAACATGTTCCGTGAGTATTAAACAATCAGGGGAACACACTCTCCTCACTTATACTGTTCACCTGTTAACATTTCCCTCGTATATTAAACCATCAGGGGAACACACTCTCCTCACTTAGACTGTTCACCTGGTAACATTTCCCTCGTATATTAAACCATCAGGGGAACACACTCTCCTCACTTATACTGTTCACCTGGTAACATGTCCCGTGCGTGTTAAACCATCAGGGGAACACTCTCTCCTCACTTATACTGTTCACCTGGCAACATGTCCCGTGAGTATAAAACAATCAGGGGAACATACTCTCCTCACTTATACTGTTCACCTGGTGACATGTCCCGTCTGTATTAACCCATCAGGTGAACACACTCGCCTCACTTATACTGTTCATCTGGTAACATGTCCCGTGTATATTAAACCATCAGGGGAACACACTCTCCTCGCTTATACTGTTCACCTGGTAACATGTCCCGTGTATATTAAACCATCAGGGGAACACATTCTTCTCACTTATACTGTTCACCTGGTAACATGTCCCGTGAGTATTAAACAATCAGGGGAACACACTCTCCTCACTTATACTGTTCACCTGGTAACATGTCCCGTGCGTGTTAAACCATTCGGGGAACACACTCTCCTCACTTATCCTGTTCACCTGGTAACATGTTCCGGGAGTATTAAACAATCAGGGGAACACACTCTCCTCACTTATACTGTTCACCTGGTAACATTTCCCTCGTATATTAAACCATCAGTGGAACACACTCTCCTCACTTATACTGTTCACCTGGTAACATGTCCGGTGTGTATTAAACAATCAGGGGAAGACACTCTCCTCACTTATACTGTTCACCTGGTAACATGTCCTGTGTGCATTAAACCATCAGAGGAACACACTCTCCTCAATTATACTGTTCATCTGGTAACATGTCCCGTCAGTATTAAACCATCAGGAGAACACAGTCTCCTCACTTATACTGTTCACCTGGTAACATGTCCTTTGCATATTTAACCATCAGGGGAAAACATTCTGCTCACTTATACTGTTCACCTGGTGACATGTCCCGTGTGTATTAAACAATCAGGGGAACACACTCTCCTCACTTATACTGTTCACCTGGTGACATGTCCCGTGTGTATTAAACAATCAGGGGAACACACTCTCCTCACTTATACTGTTCACCCGATGACATGTCCCGTGTGTATTAAACAATCAGGGGAACACACTCTCCTCACTTATACTGTTCACCTGGTGACATGTCCCGTGTGTATTAAACAATCAGGGGAACCCACTCTCCTCACTTATACTGTTCACTTGGTGACATGTCCCGTGTGTATTAAACAATCAGGGGAACACACTCTCCTCACTTACACTGTTCACCCGATGACATGTCCCGTGTGTATTAAACAATCAGGGGAACACACTCTCCTCACTTATACTGTTCACCTGGTGACATGTCCCGTGTGTATTAAACAATCAGGGGAACACACTCTCCTCACTTATACTGTTCACCCGATGACATGTCCCGTGTGTATTAAACAATCAGGGGAACACACTCTCCTCACTTATACTGTTCACCTGGTGACATGTCCCGTGTGTATTAAACAATCAGGGGAACCCACTCTCCTCACTTATACTGTTCACCTGGTGACATGTCCCGTGTGTATTAAACAATCAGGGGAACACACTCTCCTCACTTATACTGTTCACCTGGTAACATGTCCTGTGTATATTAAACCATCAGGGGAACACACTCTCCTCACTTATACTGTTCACCTGGTAACATGTCCTGTGTATATTCAACCATCAGGGGAACACACTCTCCTCACTTATACTGTTCACCTGGTGACATGTCCCGTCAGTATTAAACAATCAGGGGAACACACTCTCGTCAATTATACTGTTCACCTGGTAACATGTCCCGTGCGTGTTAAACCATCAGGGGAACACACTCTCCTCACTTATACTGTTCACCTGGTAACATGTCCCGTGAGTATTAAACAATCAGGGGAACACACTCTCCTCACTTATACTGTTCACCTGGTAACATGTCCTGTTTGTATTAAACAATCAGGGGAACACACTCTCCTCACTTATACTGTTCACCTGGTAACATGTCCTGTGTATATTAAACCATCAGGGGAACACATTCTCCTCACTTATACTGTTCACCTGGTAACATGTCCTGTGTATATTAAACCATCAGGGGAACACACTCTCCTCACTTATACTGTTCACCTGGTAACATGTCCCGTGTATATGAAACCTTCAGGGGAACACACTCTCCTCACTTATACTGTTCACCTGGTAACATGTCCTGTGTATATTAAACCATCAGGGGAACACACTCTCCTTACTTATACTGTTCACCTGGTAACATGTCCCGTGAATATTAAACCATCAGGGGAAAGCACTCCCCTCACTTATACTGTTCACCTGGTAACATGTCCTGTGTATATTAAACCATCAGGGGAACACACTCTCCTCACTTATACTGTTCACCTGGTAACATGTCCCGTGTATATGAAACCTTCAGGGGAACACACTCTCCTCACTTATACTGTTCACCTGGTAACATGTCCTGTGTATATTAAACCATCAGGGGAACACACTCTCCTCACTTATACTGTTCACCTGGTAACATGTCCCGTGTGTATTAAACAATCAGGGGAACACACTCTCCTCACTTATACTGTTCACCTGGTGACATGTCCCGTGTGTATTAAACAATCAGTGGAACACACTCTCCTCACTTATACTTTTCACCTGGTAACATGTCCCGTGTGTATTGAGCAATCAGGGGAACACACTCTCCTCACTTACACTGTTCACCTGGTGAAATGTCCCGTGTGTATTAAACCATCAGGGGAACAGACACTCCTCACTTATACTGTTCACCTGGTGACATGTCCCGTCAGTATTAAACAATCAGGGGAACAGACTCTCTTCACTTATACTGTTCACCTGCTAACATGTCCCGTGTGCATTAAACCATCAGGGGAACACACTCTCCTCACTTATACTGTTCACCTGGTAACATGTCCCGTGTGTATTGAACAATCAGGGGAACACACTCTCCTCACTTACACTGTTCACCTGGTGAAATGTCCCGTGTGTATTAAACAATCAGGGGATCACACTCTCCTCAATTGTACTGTTCACCTGCTGACATGTCCCGGGTATATTAAACCATCAGCGGAACACACTCTACTAACTTATCCTGTTCACCTGGTAACATGTCCCGTGCGTGTTAAACCATCAGGGGAACACACTCTCCTCACATATACTGTTCACCTGGTGACATGTCCCGTGTGTATTAAACAATCAGGGGAACACACTCTCCTCACTTATACTGTTCACCTGGTGACATGTCCCGTGTGTATTAAACAATCAGGGGATCACACTCTCCTCAATTATACTGTTCACCTGGTAACCTGTCCCGTGTATATTAAACCATCAGGGGAACTCACTCTCCTCACTTATACTGTTCATCTGGTAACATGTCCCGTGCATATTAAACCATCAGGGGAACACACTCTCCTCACTTATACTGTTCACCTGGTAACATGTCCTGTATGTATTAAACAATCAGGGGAACACACTCTCCTCATTTATACTGTTCATCTGGTAACATGTCCAGTGAATATTAAACCATCAGGGGAACACATTCTACACACTTATCCTGTTCACCTGGTGACATGTCCTGTATGTATTAAACAATCAGGGAACACACTCTCCTCACTTATACTGTTCACCTGGTAACATGTCCCGTGTGTATGAAACAATCAGGGGAACACACTCGCCTCACTTACACTGTTCACCTGGTAACATGTCCCGTGTGTATTAAACAATCAGGGGAACACACTCTCCTCACTTATACTATTCACCTGGTAACATGTCCCGTGCGTGTTAAACCATCAGGGGAACACAATCTCATCACTTATTCTGTTCACCTGGTAACATGTCCCGTGTATATTAAACAATCAGGGGAACACATTCTCCTCACTTATACTGTTCACCTGGTAACATGTCCCGTGCGTGTTAAACCATCTGGGGAACACACTCTTCTCACTTATCCTGTTCACCTGGTAACATGTTCCGTGAGTATTAAACAATCAGGGGAACACACTCTCCTCACTTATACTGTTCAACTGGTAACATTTCCCTCGTATATTAAACCATCAGGGGAACACACTCTCCTCACTTATACTGTTCACCTGGTAACATTTCCCTCGTATTTTAAACCATCAGGGGAACACAATCTCCTCACTTATACTGTTCACCTGGTAACATGTCCCGTGCGTGTTAAAACATCAGGGGAACACTCTCTCCTCACTTATACTGTTCACCTGGTAACATGTCCCGTGAGTATTAAACAATCAGGGGAACACACTCTCCTCACTTATACTGTTCACCTGGTAACATGTCCTGTTTGTATTAAACAATCAGGGGAACACACTCTCCTCACTTATACTGTTCACCTGGTAACATGTCCTGTGTATATTAAACCATCAGGGGAACACATTCTCCTCACTTATACTGTTCACCTGGTAACATGTCCTGTTTGTATTAAACAATCAGGGGAACACACTCTCCTCACTTATACTGTTCACCTGGTGACATGTCCCGTCTGTATTAACCCATCAGGTGAACACACTCGCCTCTCTTATACTGTTCATCTGGTAACATGTCCCGTGTATATTAACCCATCAGGTGAACACACTCTCCTCATTTATACTGTTCACCTGGTAATATGTCCAGTGTATATTAAACAATCAGGGGAACACACTCTCCTCACTTATACTGTTCACCTGGTAATATGTCCAGTGCATATTAAACCATCAGGGGAACACATTCTCCTCACTTATACTGTTCACCTGGTAACATGTCCCGTGCGTGTTAAACCATCAGGGTAACACACTCTCCTCACTTATCCTGTTCACCTGGTAACATGTTCCGTGAGTATTAAACAATCAGGGGAACACACTCTCCTCACTTATACTGTTCACCTGGTAACATTTCCCTCGTATATTAAACCATCAGGGGAACACACTCTCCTCACTTATACTGTTCCCCTGGTAACATTTCCCTCGTATATTAAACCATCAGGGGAACACACTCTCCTCACTTATACTGTTCACCTGGTAACATGTCCCATGTGTATTAAACAATCAGGGGAACACACTCTCCTCACTTATACTGTTCACCTGGTAACATTTCCCTCGTATATTAAACCATCAGGGGAAGACACTCTCCTCACTTATACTGTTCACCTGGTAACATGTCCCCTGCGTGTTAAACCATCAGGGGAACACACTCTCCTCGCTTATACTGTTCACCTGGTAACATGTCCTGTGTGCATGAAACCATCAGAGGAACACACTCTCCTCACTTATACTGTTCATCTGGTAACATGTCCCGTCAGTATTAAACCATCAGGGGAACACACTCTCCTCACTTATACTGTTCACCTGGTAACATGTCCAGTGTATATTAAACCATCAGGGGAACACACTCTCCTCACTTATACTGTTCACCTGGTAACATGTCCCGTCAGTATTTAACAATCAGGGGAACACACTCTCGTCAATTATACTGTTCACCTGGTAACATGTCCCGTGCGTGTTAAACCATCAGGGGAACACACTCTCCTCACTTATACTGTTCACCTGGTATCATGTCCCGTGAGTATTAAACAATCAGGGGAACACTCTCTCCTCACTTATACTGTTCACCAGATAATATGTCCAGTGCATATTAAACCATCAGGGGAACACATTCTCCTCAGTTATACTGTTCACCTGGTAACATGTCCTGTGTATATTAAACCATCAGGGGAACACATTCTCCTTACTTATACTGTTCACCTGGTAACATGTCCCGTGAATATTAAACCATCAGGGGAAAGCACTCCCCTCACTTATACTGTTCTCCTGGTAACATGTCCCGTGTATATGAAACCATCAGGGGAACACAATCTCCTCACTTATACTGTTCACCTGGTAACATGTCCCGTGTGCATTAAACCATCAGGGGAACACACTCTCCTCACTTATACTGTTCACCTGGTAACAGGTCCTGTGTGCATGAAACCATCAGAGGAACACACTCTCCTCACTGAAACTGTTCATCTGGTAACATGTCCCGTCAGTATTAAACCATCAGGAGAACACCGTCTCCTCACTTATACTGTTCACCTGGTAACATGTCCTTTGCATATTTAACCATCAGGGGAAAACACTCTGCTCACTTATAATGTTCACCTGGTGACATGTCCCGTGTGTATTAAACAATCAGGGGAACACACTCTCCTCACTTATACTGTTCACCTGGTGACATGTCCCGTGTGTATTAAACAATCAGGGGAACTCACTCTCCTCACTTATACTGTTCACCTGGTAACATGTCCAGTGTATATTAAACCATCAGGGGAACACACTCTCCTCACTTATACTGTTCACCTGGTGACATGTCCCGTCAGTATTTAACAATCAGGGGAACACACTCTCGTCAATTATACTGTTCACCTGGTAACATGTCCCGTGCGTGTTAAACCATCAGGGGAACACACTCTCCTCACTTATACTGTTCACCTGGTAACATGTCCTGTTTGTATTAAACAATCAGGGGAATACACTCTCCTCACTTATACTGTTCACCTGGTAACATGTCCTGTGTATATTAAACCATCAGGGGAACACACTCTCCTTACTTATACTGTTCACCTGGTAACATGTCCCGTGAATATTAAACCATCAGGGGAAAGCACTCCCCTCACTTATACTGTTCTCCTGGTAACATGTCCCGTGTATATGAAACCATCAGGGGAACACACTCTCCTCACTTATACTGTTCACCTGGTAACATGTCCCGTGTGCATTAAACCATCAGGGGAACACACTCTCCTCACTTATACTGTTCACCTGGTAACATGTCCCGTGTGTATTGAACAATCAGGGGAACACACTCTCCTCACTTACACTGTTCACCTGGTGAAATGTCCCGTGTGTATTAAAGAATCAGGGGAACAGACTCTCCTCACTTATACTGTTCACCTGGTGACATGTCCCGTCAGTATTAAACAATCAGGGGAACACACTCTCGTCAATTATACTGTTCACCTGGTAACATGTCCCGTGCGTGTTAAACCATCAGGGGAACACACTCTCCTCACTTATACTGTTCACCTGGTAACATGTCCCGTGAGTATTAAACAATCAGGGGAACACACTCTCCTCACTTATACTGTTCACCTGGTAACATGTCCTGTTTGTATTAAACAATCAGGGGAACACACTCTCCTCACTTATACTGTTCACCTGGTAACATGTCCTGTGTATATTAAACCATCAGGGGAACACATTCTCCTCACTTATACTGTTCACCTGGTAACATGTCCTGTGTATATTAAACCATCAGGGGAACACACTCTCCTCACTTATACTGTTCACCTGGTAACATGTCCCGTGTATATGAAACCTTCAGGGGAACACACTCTCCTCACTTATACTGTTCACCTGGTAACATGTCCTGTGTATATTAAACCATCAGGGGAACACACTCTCCTTACTTATACTGTTCACCTGGTAACATGTCCCGTGAATATTAAACCATCAGGGGAAAGCACTCCCCTCACTTATACTGTTCACCTGGTAACATGTCCTGTGTATATTAAACCATCAGGGGAACACACTCTCCTCACTTATACTGTTCACCTGGTAACATGTCCCGTGTATATGAAACCTTCAGGGGAACACACTCTCCTCACTTATACTGTTCACCTGGTAACATGTCCTGTGTATATTAAACCATCAGGGGAACACACTCTCCTCACTTATACTGTTCACCTGGTAACATGTCCCGTGTGTATTAAACAATCAGGGGAACACACTCTCCTCACTTATACTGTTCACCTGGTGACATGTCCCGTGTGTATTAAACAATCAGTGGAACACACTCTCCTCACTTATACTTTTCACCTGGTAACATGTCCCGTGTGTATTGAGCAATCAGGGGAACACACTCTCCTCACTTACACTGTTCACCTGGTGAAATGTCCCGTGTGTATTAAACCATCAGGGGAACAGACACTCCTCACTTATACTGTTCACCTGGTGACATGTCCCGTCAGTATTAAACAATCAGGGGAACAGACTCTCTTCACTTATACTGTTCACCTGCTAACATGTCCCGTGTGCATTAAACCATCAGGGGAACACACTCTCCTCACTTATACTGTTCACCTGGTAACATGTCCCGTGTGTATTGAACAATCAGGGGAACACACTCTCCTCACTTACACTGTTCACCTGGTGAAATGTCCCGTGTGTATTAAACAATCAGGGGATCACACTCTCCTCAATTGTACTGTTCACCTGCTGACATGTCCCGGGTATATTAAACCATCAGCGGAACACACTCTACTAACTTATCCTGTTCACCTGGTAACATGTCCCGTGCGTGTTAAACCATCAGGGGAACACACTCTCCTCACATATACTGTTCACCTGGTGACATGTCCCGTGTGTATTAAACAATCAGGGGAACACACTCTCCTCACTTATACTGTTCACCTGGTGACATGTCCCGTGTGTATTAAACAATCAGGGGATCACACTCTCCTCAATTATACTGTTCACCTGGTAACCTGTCCCGTGTATATTAAACCATCAGGGGAACTCACTCTCCTCACTTATACTGTTCATCTGGTAACATGTCCCGTGCATATTAAACCATCAGGGGAACACACTCTCCTCACTTATACTGTTCACCTGGTAACATGTCCTGTATGTATTAAACAATCAGGGGAACACACTCTCCTCATTTATACTGTTCATCTGGTAACATGTCCAGTGAATATTAAACCATCAGGGGAACACATTCTACACACTTATCCTGTTCACCTGGTGACATGTCCTGTATGTATTAAACAATCAGGGAACACACTCTCCTCACTTATACTGTTCACCTGGTAACATGTCCCGTGTGTATGAAACAATCAGGGGAACACACTCGCCTCACTTACACTGTTCACCTGGTAACATGTCCCGTGTGTATTAAACAATCAGGGGAACACACTCTCCTCACTTATACTATTCACCTGGTAACATGTCCCGTGCGTGTTAAACCATCAGGGGAACACAATCTCATCACTTATTCTGTTCACCTGGTAACATGTCCCGTGTATATTAAACAATCAGGGGAACACATTCTCCTCACTTATACTGTTCACCTGGTAACATGTCCCGTGCGTGTTAAACCATCTGGGGAACACACTCTTCTCACTTATCCTGTTCACCTGGTAACATGTTCCGTGAGTATTAAACAATCAGGGGAACACACTCTCCTCACTTATACTGTTCAACTGGTAACATTTCCCTCGTATATTAAACCATCAGGGGAACACACTCTCCTCACTTATACTGTTCACCTGGTAACATTTCCCTCGTATTTTAAACCATCAGGGGAACACAATCTCCTCACTTATACTGTTCACCTGGTAACATGTCCCGTGCGTGTTAAAACATCAGGGGAACACTCTCTCCTCACTTATACTGTTCACCTGGTAACATGTCCCGTGAGTATTAAACAATCAGGGGAACACACTCTCCTCACTTATACTGTTCACCTGGTAACATGTCCTGTTTGTATTAAACAATCAGGGGAACACACTCTCCTCACTTATACTGTTCACCTGGTAACATGTCCTGTGTATATTAAACCATCAGGGGAACACATTCTCCTCACTTATACTGTTCACCTGGTAACATGTCCTGTTTGTATTAAACAATCAGGGGAACACACTCTCCTCACTTATACTGTTCACCTGGTGACATGTCCCGTCTGTATTAACCCATCAGGTGAACACACTCGCCTCTCTTATACTGTTCATCTGGTAACATGTCCCGTGTATATTAACCCATCAGGTGAACACACTCTCCTCATTTATACTGTTCACCTGGTAATATGTCCAGTGTATATTAAACAATCAGGGGAACACACTCTCCTCACTTATACTGTTCACCTGGTAATATGTCCAGTGCATATTAAACCATCAGGGGAACACATTCTCCTCACTTATACTGTTCACCTGGTAACATGTCCCGTGCGTGTTAAACCATCAGGGTAACACACTCTCCTCACTTATCCTGTTCACCTGGTAACATGTTCCGTGAGTATTAAACAATCAGGGGAACACACTCTCCTCACTTATACTGTTCACCTGGTAACATTTCCCTCGTATATTAAACCATCAGGGGAACACACTCTCCTCACTTATACTGTTCCCCTGGTAACATTTCCCTCGTATATTAAACCATCAGGGGAACACACTCTCCTCACTTATACTGTTCACCTGGTAACATGTCCCATGTGTATTAAACAATCAGGGGAACACACTCTCCTCACTTATACTGTTCACCTGGTAACATTTCCCTCGTATATTAAACCATCAGGGGAAGACACTCTCCTCACTTATACTGTTCACCTGGTAACATGTCCCCTGCGTGTTAAACCATCAGGGGAACACACTCTCCTCGCTTATACTGTTCACCTGGTAACATGTCCTGTGTGCATGAAACCATCAGAGGAACACACTCTCCTCACTTATACTGTTCATCTGGTAACATGTCCCGTCAGTATTAAACCATCAGGGGAACACACTCTCCTCACTTATACTGTTCACCTGGTAACATGTCCAGTGTATATTAAACCATCAGGGGAACACACTCTCCTCACTTATACTGTTCACCTGGTAACATGTCCCGTCAGTATTTAACAATCAGGGGAACACACTCTCGTCAATTATACTGTTCACCTGGTAACATGTCCCGTGCGTGTTAAACCATCAGGGGAACACACTCTCCTCACTTATACTGTTCACCTGGTATCATGTCCCGTGAGTATTAAACAATCAGGGGAACACTCTCTCCTCACTTATACTGTTCACCAGATAATATGTCCAGTGCATATTAAACCATCAGGGGAACACATTCTCCTCAGTTATACTGTTCACCTGGTAACATGTCCTGTGTATATTAAACCATCAGGGGAACACATTCTCCTTACTTATACTGTTCACCTGGTAACATGTCCCGTGAATATTAAACCATCAGGGGAAAGCACTCCCCTCACTTATACTGTTCTCCTGGTAACATGTCCCGTGTATATGAAACCATCAGGGGAACACAATCTCCTCACTTATACTGTTCACCTGGTAACATGTCCCGTGTGCATTAAACCATCAGGGGAACACACTCTCCTCACTTATACTGTTCACCTGGTAACAGGTCCTGTGTGCATGAAACCATCAGAGGAACACACTCTCCTCACTGAAACTGTTCATCTGGTAACATGTCCCGTCAGTATTAAACCATCAGGAGAACACCGTCTCCTCACTTATACTGTTCACCTGGTAACATGTCCTTTGCATATTTAACCATCAGGGGAAAACACTCTGCTCACTTATAATGTTCACCTGGTGACATGTCCCGTGTGTATTAAACAATCAGGGGAACACACTCTCCTCACTTATACTGTTCACCTGGTGACATGTCCCGTGTGTATTAAACAATCAGGGGAACTCACTCTCCTCACTTATACTGTTCACCTGGTAACATGTCCAGTGTATATTAAACCATCAGGGGAACACACTCTCCTCACTTATACTGTTCACCTGGTGACATGTCCCGTCAGTATTTAACAATCAGGGGAACACACTCTCGTCAATTATACTGTTCACCTGGTAACATGTCCCGTGCGTGTTAAACCATCAGGGGAACACACTCTCCTCACTTATACTGTTCACCTGGTAACATGTCCTGTTTGTATTAAACAATCAGGGGAATACACTCTCCTCACTTATACTGTTCACCTGGTAACATGTCCTGTGTATATTAAACCATCAGGGGAACACACTCTCCTTACTTATACTGTTCACCTGGTAACATGTCCCGTGAATATTAAACCATCAGGGGAAAGCACTCCCCTCACTTATACTGTTCTCCTGGTAACATGTCCCGTGTATATGAAACCATCAGGGGAACACACTCTCCTCACTTATACTGTTCACCTGGTAACATGTCCCGTGTGCATTAAACCATCAGGGGAACACACTCTCCTCACTTATACTGTTCACCTGGTAACATGTCCCGTGTGTATTGAACAATCAGGGGAACACACTCTCCTCACTTACACTGTTCACCTGGTGAAATGTCCCGTGTGTATTAAAGAATCAGGGGAACAGACTCTCCTCACTTATACTGTTCACCTGGTGACATGTCCCGTCAGTATTAAACAATCAGGGGAACAGACTCTCCTCACTTATACTGTTCACGTGGTAACATGTCCCGTGTGTATTATACAATCAGGGGAACACACTCTCCTCACTTATACTGTTCACCTGGTGACATGTCCTGTGTATATTAAACCATCAGGGGAACACACTCTCCTTACTTATACTGTTCACCTGGTAACATGTCCCGTGAATATTAAACCATCAGGGGAAAGCAATCCCCTCACTAATACTGTTCTCCTGGTAACATGTCCCGTGTATATGAAACCATCAGGGGAACACACTCTCCTCACTTATACTGTTCACCTGGTAACATGTCCCGTGTGCAGTAAACCATCAGGGGAACAGACTCTCCTCACTTATACTGTTCACCTGGTGACATGTCCCGTCAGTATTAAACAATCAGGGGAACAGACTCTCCTCACTTATACTGTTCACCTGGTGACATGTCCCGTGTGTATTAAACAATCATGGGATCACACTCTCCTCAATTATACTGTTCACCTGGTGACATGTCCCGTGTGTATTAAACAATCAGGGGAACACACTCTCCTCACTTATACTGTTCACCTGTGACATGTCCCGTGCGTATTAAACAATCAGGGGATCACACTCTCCTCACTTATACTGTTCACCTGGTAACATGTCCTGTGTATATTAAACCATCAGGGGAACTCACTCTCCTCACTTATACTGTTCTCCTGGTAACATGTCCCGTGTATATTAAACCATCAGGGGAACTCACTCTCCTCACTTATAGTGTTCATCTGGTAACATGTCCAGTGAATATTAAACCATCAGGGGAACACACTCTCCTCACTTATACTGTTCACCTGGTGACATGTCCCGTCAGTATTTAACAATCAGGGGAACACACTCTCGTCAATTATACTGTTCACCTGGTAACATGTCCCGTGCATGTTAAACCATCAGGGGAACACACTCTCCTCACTTATACTGTTCACCTGGTAACATGTCCAGTGAGTATTAAACCATCAGGGGAACACACTCTCCTCACTTATACTGTTCACCTGGTAACATGTCCAGTGAGTATTAAACAATCAGGGGAACACATTCTCCTCACTTATACTGTTCACCTGGTAACATGTCCTGTTTGTATTAAACAATCAGGGGAATACACTCTCCTCACTTATACTGTTCACCTGGTAACATGTCCTGTGTATATTAAACCATCAGGGGAACACACTCTCCTTACTTATACTGTTCACCTGGTAACATGTCCCGTGAATATTAAACCATCAGGGGAAAGCACTCCCCTCACTTATACTGTTCTCCTGGTAACATGTCCCGTGTATATGAAACCATCAGGGGAACACACTCTCCTCACTTATACTGTTCACCTGGTAACATGTCCCGTGTGCATTAAACCATCAGGGGAACACACTCTCCTCACTTATACTGTTCACCTGGTAACATGTCCCGTGTGTATTGAACAATCAGGGGAACACACTCTCCTCACTTACACTGTTCACCTGGTGAAATGTCCCGTGTGTATTAAAGAATCAGGGGAACAGACTCTCCTCACTTATACTGTTCACCTGGTGACATGTCCCGTCAGTATTAAACAATCAGGGGAACAGACTCTCCTCACTTATATTGTTCACGTGGTAACATGTCCCGTGTGTATTAAACAATCAGGGGATCACACTCTTCTCAATTATACTGTTCACCTGGTGACATGTCCCGTGTGTATTATACAATCAGGGGAACACACTCTCCTCACTTATACTGTTCACCTGGTGACATGTCCTGTGTATATTAAACCATCAGGGGAACACACTCTCCTTACTTATACTGTTCACCTGGTAACATGTCCCGTGAATATTAAACCATCAGGGGAAAGCAATCCCCTCACTAATACTGTTCTCCTGGTAACATGTCCCGTGTATATGAAACCATCAGGGGAACACACTCTCCTCACTTATACTGTTCACCTGGTAACATGTCCCGTGTGCAGTAAACCATCAGGGGAACAGACTCTCCTCACTTATACTGTTCACCTGGTGACATGTCCCGTCAGTATTAAACAATCAGGGGAACAGACTCTCCTCACTTATACTGTTCACCTGGTGACATGTCCCGTGTGTATTAAACAATCATGGGATCACACTCTCCTCAATTATACTGTTCACCTGGTGACATGTCCCGTGTGTATTAAACAATCAGGGGAACACACTCTCCTCACTTATACTGTTCACCTGTGACATGTCCCGTGCGTATTAAACAATCAGGGGATCACACTATCCTCACTTATACTGTTCACCTGGTAACATGTCCTGTGTATATTAAACCATCAGGGGAACTCACTCTCCTCACTTATACTGTTCACCTGGTAACATGTCCCGTGTATATTAAACCATCAGGGGAACTCACTCTCCTCACTTATACTGTTCACCTGGTAACATGTCCCGTGTATATTAAACCATCAGGGGAACACACTCTCCTCACTTATACTGTTCACCTGGTAACATGTCCAGTGAATATTAAACGATCAGGGGAACACATTCTCCTCACTTATACTGTTCATCTGGTAACATGTCCCGTGCATATTAAACCATCAGGGGAACACACTCTCCTCACTTATACTGTTCACCTGGTAACATGTCCAGTGAATATTAAACCATCAGTGGAACACATTCTCCTCACTTATACTGTTCATCTGGTAACATGTCCAGTGAATATTAAACCATCAGGGGAACACACTCTCATCACTTATACTGTTCATCTGGTAACATGTCCCGTGCATATTAAACCATCAGGGGAACACAGTCTCCTCACTTATACTGTTCACCTGGTAACATGTCAAGTGAATATTAAACCATCAGGGGAACACATTCTCCTCACTTATACTGTTCACCTGGTAACATGTCCAGTGAATATTAAACCAACAAGGGAACACACTCTCCTCACTTATACTGTTCACCTGGTAACATGTCCAGTGAACATTAAACCATCAGGGGAACACATTCTCCTCACTTATACTGATCACCTGGTAACATGTCCTGTATGTATTAAACAATCAGGGGAACACACTCTCCTCATTTATACTGTTCATCTGGTAACATGTCCAGTGAATATTAAAGCATCAGGGGAACACACTCTCCTCACTTATACTGTTCATCTGGTAACATGTCCAGTGAATATTAAACCATCAGGGGAACACTCTCTCCTCACTTATACTGTTCAGCTGGTAACATATCCTGTGTGTATTAAACCATCAGGGGAACACACTCTCCTCACTTACACTGTTCATCTGGTAACATGTCCCGTCAGTATTAAACAATCAGGGGAACACATTCTACTCACTTATCCTGTTCACCTGGTGACATGTCCCGTGCATATTAAAGCATCAGGGGAACACACTCTCCTCACTTATACTGTTCATCTGGTAACATGTCCAGTGAATATTAAACCATCAGGGAACACTCTCTCCTCACTTATACTGTTCAGCTGGTAACATATCCTGTGTGTATTAAACCATCAGGGGAACACACTCTCCTCACTTACACTGTTCATCTGGTAACATGTCCCGTCAGTATTAAACCATCAGGGGAACACACTCTCCTCACTTATACAGTTCACCTGGTAACATGTCCCGTGAATATTAAACCATCAGGGGAACACACTCTCCTCACTTAGACTTTTCTCTTGGTTACATATCCCGTGTATATTAAACCATCAGGAGAACACACTCTCCTCACTTACACTGTTCACCTGGTAACATGTCCTGTGTGCATGAAACCATCAGAGGAACACACTCTCCTCACTTATACTGTTCATCTGGTAACATGTCCCGTCAGTATTAAACCATCAGGGGAACACACTCTCCTCACTTATACTGTTCACCTGGTAACATGTCCAGTGTATATTAAACCATCAGGGGAACACACTCTCCTCACTTATACTGTTCACCTGGTAACATGTCCCGTCAGTATTTAACAATCAGGGGAACACACTCTCATCACTTACACTTTTCACCTGGTAAAATGTCCTGTGTGCATTAAACCATCAGGGGAACACACTCTCCTCAATTATACATTTCACTTGGTGACATGTCCCGTGTGTATTAAACAATCAGGGGAACACATTCTCCTCACTTATACTGTTCACCTGGTAACATGTCCCGTGTATATTAAACCATCAGGGGAACACACTCTCCTCACTTATACTGTTCACCTGGTAACATGTCCCGTGCGTGTTAAACCATCAGGGGAACACACTCTCCTCACTTATACTGTTCACCTGGCAACATGTCCCTTGAGTATTAAACAATCAGTGGAACACACTCTCCTCACTTACACTGTTCACCTGGTAACATGTCCCGTGCGTGTTAAACCATCAGGGGAACACACTCTCCTCACTTATACAGTTCACCTGGTAACATGTCCTGTGTGTATTAAACAATCAGGGGAATACAATCTCGTCACTTATACTGTTCACCTGGTAACATGTCCTGTGTATATTAAACCATCAGGGGAACTCACTCTCCTCACTTATACTGTTCTCCTGGTAACATGTCCCGTGTATATTAAACCATCAGGGGAACTCACTCTCCTCACTTATAGTGTTCATCTGGTAACATGTCCAGTGAATATTAAACCATCAGGGGAACACACTCTCCTCACTTATACTGTTCACCTGGTGACATGTCCCGTCAGTATTTAACAATCAGGGGAACACACTCTCGTCAATTATACTGTTCACCTGGTAACATGTCCCGTGCATGTTAAACCATCAGGGGAACACACTCTCCTCACTTATACTGTTCACCTGGTAACATGTCCAGTGAGTATTAAACCATCAGGGGAACACACTCTCCTCACTTATACTGTTCACCTGGTAACATGTCCAGTGAGTATTAAACAATCAGGGGAACACATTCTCCTCACTTATACTGTTCACCTGGTAACATGTCCTGTTTGTATTAAACAATCAGGGGAATACACTCTCCTCACTTATACTGTTCACCTGGTAACATGTCCTGTGTATATTAAACCATCAGGGGAACACACTCTCCTTACTTATACTGTTCACCTGGTAACATGTCCCGTGAATATTAAACCATCAGGGGAAAGCACTCCCCTCACTTATACTGTTCTCCTGGTAACATGTCCCGTGTATATGAAACCATCAGGGGAACACACTCTCCTCACTTATACTGTTCACCTGGTAACATGTCCCGTGTGCATTAAACCATCAGGGGAACACACTCTCCTCACTTATACTGTTCACCTGGTAACATGTCCCGTGTGTATTGAACAATCAGGGGAACACACTCTCCTCACTTACACTGTTCACCTGGTGAAATGTCCCGTGTGTATTAAAGAATCAGGGGAACAGACTCTCCTCACTTATACTGTTCACCTGGTGACATGTCCCGTCAGTATTAAACAATCAGGGGAACAGACTCTCCTCACTTATATTGTTCACGTGGTAACATGTCCCGTGTGTATTAAACAATCAGGGGATCACACTCTTCTCAATTATACTGTTCACCTGGTGACATGTCCCGTGTGTATTATACAATCAGGGGAACACACTCTCCTCACTTATACTGTTCACCTGGTGACATGTCCTGTGTATATTAAACCATCAGGGGAACACACTCTCCTTACTTATACTGTTCACCTGGTAACATGTCCCGTGAATATTAAACCATCAGGGGAAAGCAATCCCCTCACTAATACTGTTCTCCTGGTAACATGTCCCGTGTATATGAAACCATCAGGGGAACACACTCTCCTCACTTATACTGTTCACCTGGTAACATGTCCCGTGTGCAGTAAACCATCAGGGGAACAGACTCTCCTCACTTATACTGTTCACCTGGTGACATGTCCCGTCAGTATTAAACAATCAGGGGAACAGACTCTCCTCACTTATACTGTTCACCTGGTGACATGTCCCGTGTGTATTAAACAATCATGGGATCACACTCTCCTCAATTATACTGTTCACCTGGTGACATGTCCCGTGTGTATTAAACAATCAGGGGAACACACTCTCCTCACTTATACTGTTCACCTGTGACATGTCCCGTGCGTATTAAACAATCAGGGGATCACACTATCCTCACTTATACTGTTCACCTGGTAACATGTCCTGTGTATATTAAACCATCAGGGGAACTCACTCTCCTCACTTATACTGTTCACCTGGTAACATGTCCCGTGTATATTAAACCATCAGGGGAACTCACTCTCCTCACTTATACTGTTCACCTGGTAACATGTCCCGTGTATATTAAACCATCAGGGGAACACACTCTCCTCACTTATACTGTTCACCTGGTAACATGTCCAGTGAATATTAAACGATCAGGGGAACACATTCTCCTCACTTATACTGTTCATCTGGTAACATGTCCCGTGCATATTAAACCATCAGGGGAACACACTCTCCTCACTTATACTGTTCACCTGGTAACATGTCCAGTGAATATTAAACCATCAGTGGAACACATTCTCCTCACTTATACTGTTCATCTGGTAACATGTCCAGTGAATATTAAACCATCAGGGGAACACACTCTCATCACTTATACTGTTCATCTGGTAACATGTCCCGTGCATATTAAACCATCAGGGGAACACAGTCTCCTCACTTATACTGTTCACCTGGTAACATGTCAAGTGAATATTAAACCATCAGGGGAACACATTCTCCTCACTTATACTGTTCACCTGGTAACATGTCCAGTGAATATTAAACCAACAAGGGAACACACTCTCCTCACTTATACTGTTCACCTGGTAACATGTCCAGTGAACATTAAACCATCAGGGGAACACATTCTCCTCACTTATACTGATCACCTGGTAACATGTCCTGTATGTATTAAACAATCAGGGGAACACACTCTCCTCATTTATACTGTTCATCTGGTAACATGTCCAGTGAATATTAAAGCATCAGGGGAACACACTCTCCTCACTTATACTGTTCATCTGGTAACATGTCCAGTGAATATTAAACCATCAGGGGAACACTCTCTCCTCACTTATACTGTTCAGCTGGTAACATATCCTGTGTGTATTAAACCATCAGGGGAACACACTCTCCTCACTTACACTGTTCATCTGGTAACATGTCCCGTCAGTATTAAACAATCAGGGGAACACATTCTACTCACTTATCCTGTTCACCTGGTGACATGTCCCGTGCATATTAAAGCATCAGGGGAACACACTCTCCTCACTTATACTGTTCATCTGGTAACATGTCCAGTGAATATTAAACCATCAGGGAACACTCTCTCCTCACTTATACTGTTCAGCTGGTAACATATCCTGTGTGTATTAAACCATCAGGGGAACACACTCTCCTCACTTACACTGTTCATCTGGTAACATGTCCCGTCAGTATTAAACCATCAGGGGAACACACTCTCCTCACTTATACAGTTCACCTGGTAACATGTCCCGTGAATATTAAACCATCAGGGGAACACACTCTCCTCACTTAGACTTTTCTCTTGGTTACATATCCCGTGTATATTAAACCATCAGGAGAACACACTCTCCTCACTTACACTGTTCACCTGGTAACATGTCCTGTGTGCATGAAACCATCAGAGGAACACACTCTCCTCACTTATACTGTTCATCTGGTAACATGTCCCGTCAGTATTAAACCATCAGGGGAACACACTCTCCTCACTTATACTGTTCACCTGGTAACATGTCCAGTGTATATTAAACCATCAGGGGAACACACTCTCCTCACTTATACTGTTCACCTGGTAACATGTCCCGTCAGTATTTAACAATCAGGGGAACACACTCTCATCACTTACACTTTTCACCTGGTAAAATGTCCTGTGTGCATTAAACCATCAGGGGAACACACTCTCCTCAATTATACATTTCACTTGGTGACATGTCCCGTGTGTATTAAACAATCAGGGGAACACATTCTCCTCACTTATACTGTTCACCTGGTAACATGTCCCGTGTATATTAAACCATCAGGGGAACACACTCTCCTCACTTATACTGTTCACCTGGTAACATGTCCCGTGCGTGTTAAACCATCAGGGGAACACACTCTCCTCACTTATACTGTTCACCTGGCAACATGTCCCTTGAGTATTAAACAATCAGTGGAACACACTCTCCTCACTTACACTGTTCACCTGGTAACATGTCCCGTGCGTGTTAAACCATCAGGGGAACACACTCTCCTCACTTATACAGTTCACCTGGTAACATGTCCTGTGTGTATTAAACAATCAGGGGAATACAATCTCGTCACTTATACTGTTCACCTGGCAACATGTCACGTGTGTATATTAAACCATCAGGGGAGCACACTCTCCTCACTTATACTGTTCACCTGGGAACATGTCCCTTGTATATTAAACCATCAGGGGAACATACTCTCCTCTCTTATACTGTTCACCTGGTAATATGCCGTGTGTATATTAAACCATCAGGGGAACACACTCTCCTCACTTATACTGTTCACCTGGTAACATGTCCCGTGTATATTAAACCATCAGCGGAACACACTCTCCTCACATATACTGTTCACCTGGTAACATGTCCCGTGTGTATTGAACAATCAGGGGAACACACTCTCCTCACTTATACTGTTCATCTGGTAACATGTCCCGTGCGTATTAAACAATCAGGGGAACACATTCTCCTCACTTATACTGTTCACTTGGTAACATGTCCAGTGCGTATTAAAGAAACAGGGGAACACATTCTCCTCACTTATACTGTTCACCTGGTAACATGTCCCCTGTGTATTAAACAAACAGGGGAACACATTCTCCTCACTTATACTGTTCACCTGGTAACATGTCCCGTGTGTATTAAACAAACAGGGGAACACATTCTCCTCACTTATACTGTTCACCTGGTAACATGTCCCGTGTGTATTAAACAATCAGGGGAACACATTCTCCTCACTTATACAGTTCACCTGGTAACATGTCCCGTCCGTATTAAACAAACAGGGGAACACATTCTCCTCACTTCTACTGTTCACCTGGTAACATGTCCAGTGTTTATTAAACCATCAGGAGAACACACTCTCCTCACTTATACTGTTTGCCTGTTAACATGTCCTGTGTATATTAAAGCATCAGGGTTACACACTCTCCTCACTTCTACTGTTCACCTGCTAACATGTCCCGTGTGTATTAAAGAATCAGGGGAACACACTCTCCTCACATATACTGTACACCTGGTAACATGTCCTGTGTATATTGAACCATCAGGGGAACACACTCTCCTCACTTATACTGTTCACCGAGTGACATATCCTGTGTGCTTTAAACAATCAGGGGAACACTCTCTCCTCACTTATACTGTTCACCTGCTAACATGTCCCGTCAGTATTAAACAATCAGGGGAACACACTCTCCTCACTTATACTGTTCACCTAGTGACATGTCCCGTGTGTATTAAACAATCAGGGGAACACACTCTCCTCACTTATACTGTTCACATGGTAACATGTCCCGTGAGTATTAAACAATCAGGGGAACACACTCTCCTCACTTATACTGTTCACCTGGTTACATATCCCGTTCGTTTTAAACAATCAGGGGAACACACTCTCCTCACTTATACTGTTCGCCAGGTGACATGTCCCGTGTTTATTAAACAATCAGGGGAACACACTCTCCTCACTTATACTGTTCAACTGGTAACATGTCCCGTGTATATTAAACAATCAGGGGAACACACTCTCCTCACTTATACTGTTCAACTGGTAACATGTCCCGTGTATATTAAACAATCAGGGGAACACTCTCTCCTCACTTATACTGTTCAACTGGTAACATGTCCCATGCGTATTAAATTATCAGGGGAACACACTCTCCTCACTTATACTGTTCACCTGGTAACATGTCCCGTGAGTATTAAACAATCAGGGGAACACACTCTCCTCACTTATACTGTTCAACTGGTAACATGTCCCGTTCGTTTTAAACAATCAGGGGAACACACTCTCCTCACTTATACTGTTCACCTGGTAACATGTCCTGTGTGTATTAAACCATCAGGGGAACACACTCTCCTGACTTATACTGTTCACCTGGTGACATGTCCCGTCAGTATTAAACAATCAGGGCAACAAACTGTCCTCACTTATACTGTTCACCCGGTGACATGTCCCGTGTATATTAAACCATCAGGGGAACACACTCTCCTCACTTACACTGTTCACCTGGTGACATGTCCCATGTATATTAAACAATCAGGGGAACACACTCTCCTCACTTATCCTGTTCACCTTGTAACATGTCCTGTGTATATTAAACAATCAGGGGAACACACTCTCCTCACTTATACTGTTCACCTGGTAACATGTCCCGTGTGTATTAAACCATCAGGGGAACACATTCTCCTCAAATATTCTGTTCACCTGGTAACATGTCCCGTGAGCATTAAACAATCAGGGGAACACACTCTCCTCACTTATACTGTTCACCTGGTAACATGTCCCGTCAGTATTAAACAAGCAGGGGAACACACTATCCTCACTTATACTGTTCACCTGGTTACATGTCCCGTCAGTATTAGACAATCAGGGGAACACACTCTCCCAACTTACACTGTTCACCTGGTAACATGTCCCGTGCTTATTAAACCTTCAGGGGAACACATTCTCCTCATTTACACTGTTCGCCTGGTGACATGTCCTGTGTGCATTAAACAATCAGGGGAACACCCTTTCCTCACTTATACTCTTCGCCTGGTAACATGTCCCATGTGTATTAATCAATCAGGGGAACACACTCTCCTCACTTATACTGTTCACCTGATAACATGTCCCGTCAGTATTAAACAATCCGGGGAACACTCTCTCCTCACTAATACTGTTCACATGGTGACATGTCCCGTCAGTATTAAACAATCAGGGGAACACACTCTCCTCACTTATACTGTTCACCTGGTGTCATGTCCCATGTGTATTAAACCATCAGGGGAACACACTCTCCTCACTTATACTGTTCACCTGGTGTCATGTCCCATGTATATTAAACCATCAGGGGAACACACTCTCCTCACTTACACTGTTCACCTGGTGACATGTCCCATGTATATTAAACAATCAGGGGAACACACTCTCCTCACTTATCCTGTTCACCTTGTAACATGTCCTGTGTATATTAAACAATCAGGGGAACACACTCTCCTCACTTATACTGTTCACCTGGTGACATGTCCCGTGTATATTAAACAATCAGGAGAACACAATCTCCTCACTTATACTGTTCATCTGGTAACATGTCCCGTGTATATTAAACCATCAGGGGAACGCAGTCTCCTCACTTATACTGTTCACCTGGTAACATGGCCTGTGTGTATTAAACAATCAGGGAAACACACTCTCCTCACTTATACTGTTCACCTGGTAACATGGCCTGTGTGTATTAAACTATCAGGGGAACACACTCTCCTCACTTTTTTTGTTCATCTGGTAACATGTCCCGTGTGTATTAAACCATCAGGGGAACACAATCTCCTCACTTATACTGTTCACCTGGAAACATGTCCCGTGCATATTAAACCATCAGGGGAACACCATCTCCTCACTTATACTGTTCACCTGGTAACATGTCCCGTGCGTATTAAACCATCTGGGGAACACATTTTCCTCACTTATACTATTCACCTGTTGACATGTCCCATGTATATTAAACCATCAGGGGAACACACTCGGCTCTCTGAAACTGTTCACCTGGTAACATGTCCCATGTATATTAAACCATCAGGGGAACACACTCTCCTCACTTATACTGTTCACTTGTTAACATGTCCCGTGTATATTAAACAATCAAGGGAACACACTCTCCTCACTTATACTGTTCGCCTGGTAACATGTCCTGTGTATATTAAAGCATCTGGGGCACACACTCTCCTCACATATACTGTTCACCAGGTAACATGTCCCGTGTATATTAAACCATCAGCGGAACACACTCTCCTCACTTATACTGTTCACCTGGTTACATGTCCCGTCAGTATTATACAATCAGGGGAACACACTCTCCTCACTTACACTGTTCACCTGGTAACATGTCCCGTGCTTATTAAACCTTCAGGGGAACACATTCTCCTCATTTACACTGTTCGCCTGGTGACATGTCCTGTGTGCATTAAACAATCAGGGGAACACACTTTCCTCACTTATACTGTTTGCCTGGTAACATGTCCTGTGTATATTAAAGCATCTGGGGCACACACTCTCCTCACTTATACTGTTCACCAGGTAACATGTCCCATGTGTATTAAACAATCAGGGGAACACACTGTCCTCACTTATACTCTTCGCCTGGTAACATGTCCCATGTGTATTAATCAATCAGGGGAACACACTCTCCTCACTTATACTGTTCACCTGGTAACATGTCCCGTGTGTATTAAACCATCAGGGGAACACATTCTCCTCACTTATACTATTCACCTGTTGACATGTCCCATGTACATTAAACCATCAGGGGAACACACTCTGCTCTCTTAAACTGTTCACCTGGTAACATGTCCCATGTATATTAAACCATCAGGGGAACACACTGTCCTCACTTAAACTTTTCACCTGCTGACATGTCCCGTGTATATTAAACAATCAGGGGAACACAGTCTCCTCACTTATACTGTTCACCTGGTAACATGTCCCATGTATATTAAACCATCAGGGGAACACACTCTCCTCACTTATACCGTTCACCTGGTAACATGTCCCGTGTATATTAAACCATCAGGGGAACACACTCTCCTCACTTATACCGTTCACCTGGTAACATGTCCCGTGTATATTAAACCATCAGGGAAACACACTCTCCTCACTTATACCGTTCACCTGGTAACATGTCCCGTGTATATTAAACCATCAGGGGAACACACTCTCCTCACTTATATCGTTCACCTGGTAACATGTCCCGTGTATATTAAACCATCAGGGAAACACACTCTCCTCACTTATACCGTTCACCTGGTAACATGTCCCGTGTATATTAAACCATCAGGGGAACACACTCTCCTCACTTATACCGTTCAGCTGGTAACATGTCCTGTGTATATTAAACCATCAGGGGAACACACTCTCCTCACTTATACTGTTCACCTGGTAACATGTCCCGTGTGTATTAAACCATCAGGGGAACACACTCTCCTCACTTATACTGTTCACCTGTTAACGAAGTCCTGTGTATATTAAACCATCAGGGGAACACACTCTCCTCACTTATACTGTTCACCTGGTAACATGTCCCATGTATATTAAACCATCAGGGGAACACACTCTCCTCACTTATACCGTTCACCTGGTAACATGTCCCGTGTATATTAAACCATCAGGGGAACACACTCTCCTCACTTATATCGTTCACCTGGTAACATGTCCCGTGTATATTAAACCATCAGGGAAACACACTCTCCTCACTTATACCGTTCACCTGGTAACATGTCCCGTGTATATTAAACCATCAGGGGAACACACTCTCCTCACTTATACCGTTCAGCTGGTAACATGTCCTGTGTATATTAAACCATCAGGGGAACACACTCTCCTCACTTATACTGTTCACCTGGTAACATGTCCCGTGTGTATTAAACCATCAGGGGAACACACTCTCCTCACTTATGCTGTTCACCTGGAAACCTGTCCCGTGTATATTAAACCATCAGAGGAACACACTCTCCTCACTTATACTTTTCATCTGGTAACATGTCCCGTGTATATTAAACAATCAGGAGAACACAATCTCCTCACTTATACTGTTCATCTGGTAACATGTCCCGTGTGTACTAAACCATCAGGGGAACACACTCTCCTCACTTACACTGTTCATGTGGTAACATGTCCCATGTGTATTAAACCATCAGGGGAACACACTCTCCTCACTTATACTGTTCACCTGGTGACATGTCCCGTGTATATTAAACCATCAGGGGAACACAATCTGCTCACTTATACTGTTCATGTGGTAACATGTCCCGTGTGTATTAAACCATCAGGGAAACACACTCTCCTCACTTATACTGTTCATGTGGTAACATGTCCCATGTGTATTAAACCATCAGGGGAACACACTCTCCTCACTTATACTGTTCACCTGGTGACATGTCCCGTGTATATTAAACCATCAGGGGAACACAATCTCCTCACTTATACTGTTCACCTGGTAACATGTCCCGTGCGTATTAAACCATCTGGGGAACACATTCTCCTCACTTATACTGTTCACCTGGTAACATGTCCCATGTAAATTAAACCATCAGGGGAACACACTCTCCTCACTTATACTGTTCACCTGGTGACATGTCCTGTGTATATTAAACCATCAGGGGAACACACTCTCCTCAGTTATGCAGTTCACCTGGTAACATGTCCTGTGTCTATTAAACCATCAGGGGAACACACTCTCCTCACATATTCTGTTCACCTGGTAACATGACCCGTGCGTATTAAACCATCAGCGGAACACACTCTCCTCACTTATACTGTTCACCTGTTGACATGTCCGTGTATATAAAACCATCAGCGGAACACACTCTCCTCACTTATACTGTTCACCTGGTAACATGTCCCATGTATATTAAACAATCAGGAGAACACAATCTCCTCACTTATACAGTTCATCTGGTAACATGTCCCGTGTGTACTAAACCATCAGGGGAACACACTCTCCTCACTAATGCTGTTCATCTGGTAACATGTCCCGTGTGCATTAAACCATCAGGGGAACACACTCTCCTCACTTATACTGTTCATGTGGTAACATGTCCCGTGTCTATTAAACCATCAGGGGAAAACACTCTCCTCACTTATGCTGTTCACCTGGAAACCTGTCCCGTGTATATTAAATCATCAGGGGAACACAATCTCCTCACTTATACTGTTCATCTGGTAAAATGTCCCGTGTGTATTAAACCATCAGGGGAACACACTCTCATCACTTATACTGTTCATCTGGTAACATGTCCTGTGTATATTAAACCATCAGGGGAAGACAATCTCCTCACTTATACTGTTCATCTGGTAAAATGTCCCGTGTGTATTAAACCATCAGGGGAACACACTCTCCTCACTTATACTGTTCACTTGTTAACATGTCCCGTATATATTAAACCATCAGGGGAACACACTCTCCTCATTTATACTGTTCACCTGGTAACATGTCCCGTGTATATTAAGGAATCAGGGGAACACACTCTCCTCACTTATACTGTTCACCTGGTAACATGTCCCGTGTGCATGAAACAATCAGGGGAACACACTCTCCTCACATATACTGTTCACCTGGTGACATGTCCCGTCAGTATTAAACAATCAGGGGAACACACTCTCCTCACTTATACTGTTCACCTGGAAACATGTCCCGTGTATATTAAACCATCAGGGGAACACACTCTCCTCACTTATGCTTTTCACCTGGTAACATGTCCCATGTATATTAAACCATCAGGGGAACACACTCTCCTCACTTATACTGTTCACCTGGTAACATGTCCCTTGTATATTAAACCATCAGGGGAACACACTCTCCTCACTTATACTGTTCACCTGGTAACATGTCCTGTGTGCATTAAACCATCAGGGGAACACACTGTCTTCAATTATACTGTTCACCTGGCAATATGTCCCGTGTCTTTTAAACCATCAGGGGAAAACGCTCTCCTCACTTATACTGTTCACCTGGTAACATGTCCCGTGTCTCTTAAAGCATCAGGGGAACACACTCTCCTCACTTATACTGTTCACCTGGTAACATGTCCCGTGTGTATTAAACAATCGGGGGAAAACACTCTCCTCACTTATACTTTTCACCTGGTAACATGCCCTGTGTGTATTAAACAATCAGGGGAACAAACTCTCCTCACTTATACTGTTCACCTCGTAACATGTCCCGTGTATATTAAGCCATCAGGGGAACACACTCTCCTCACTTATACTGTTCACCTGGTAACATGTCCCGTGTATATTAAACCATCAGGGGAACACAGTCTCCTCACTTATACTGTTCACCTGGTAACATGTCCAATGCATATTAAACCATCAGGGGAACACACTCTCCTCACTTATACTGTTCACCTGATAACATGTCCCGTGTATATTAAACCATCAGGGGAACACGCTCTCCTCACTTATATTGTTCACCTGGTAACATGTCCCGTGTATATTAAACAATCAGGGGAACTCACTCTCCTCACTTATACTGTTCACCTGGTAACATGTCCCGTGTGCATTAAACAATCTGGGGAACACACTCTCCTCACTTATACTGTTCAACTGGTAACATGTCCCGTGTATATTAAACAATCAGGGGAACTCACTCTCCTCACTTATCCTGTTCACCTGGTAACATGTCCGGTGCGTATTAAACCATCGGGGGAACACACTCTCCTCACTTATACTGTTCACATGGTATCATGTCCTGTGTAGATTAAACCATCAGGGGAACACACTCTCCTCACTTATACTGTTCAACTGGTAACATGTCCCGTGTGTATTAAACCATCAGGGGAACACGCTCTCCTCACTTATACTGTTCACCTGGTAACATGTCCAGTGTGTATTAAACAATCAGGGGAACAAACTCTCCTCACTTATACTGTTCACCTGGTGACATGTCCCGTGTATATTAAACTATCAGGGGAACACACTCTCCTCACTTATACTGTTCACCTAGTAACATGTCCCGTGCGTAATAAACAATCAGGGGAACACACTCTCCTCACTTATACTGTTCAACTGGTAACATGTCCCGTGTGTATTAAACCATCAGGGGAACACACTCTCCTCACTTATACTGTTCACCTAGTAACATGTCCCGTGCGTAATAAACAATCAGGGGAACACAATCTCCTCACTTATACTGTTCACCTGGTGACATGTCCCGTGTATATTAAACTATCAGGGGAACACACTCTCCTCACTTATACTGTTCACCTAGTAACATGTCCCGTGCGTAATAAACAATCAGGGGAACACACTCTCCTCACTTATACTGTTCAACTGGTAACATGTCCCGTGTGTATTAAACCATCAGGGGAACGCACTCTCCTCACTTATACTGTTCACCTGGTAACATGTCCCGTGCGTATTAAACCATCAGGGGAACACACTCTCCTCACTTATACTGTTCACCTGTTGACATGTCCGTGTATATAAAACAATCAGGGGAACACACTCTCCTCACTTATACTGTTCATCCGGTAACATGTCCCATGTGTATTAAACCATCAGGGGAACACACTCTCCTCACTTATACTGTTCACCTGGTGACATGTCCCGTGTATATTAAACAATCAGGAGAACACAATCTCCTCACTTATACTGTTCATCTGGTAACATGTCCCGTGTGTATTAAACCATCAGGGGAACACACTCTCCTCACTTATACTGTTCATCTGGTAACATGTCCCGTGAGTATTAAACCATCAGGGGAACACACTCTCCTCACTTATACTGTTCAAGTGGTAACATGTCCCGCGTGTATTAAACCATCAGGGGAAAACACTCTCCTCACTTATACTGTTCACCTGGAAACATGTCCCGTATATATTAAACCATCAGGGGAACACAATCTCCTCACTTATACTGTTCATCTGGTAAAATGTCCCATGTGTATTAAACCATCAGGGGAACACACTCTCCTCACTTATACTGTTCATCTGGTAACATGTCCCGTGTGTATTAAACCATCAGGGGAACACACTCTCCTCACTTATACTGTTCACCTGGTAACATGTCCCGTGTATATTAAGGAATCAGGGGAACACACTCTCCTCACTTATACTGTTCACCTGGTAACATGTCCCGTGTGCATTAAACAATCAGGGGAACACACTCTCCTCACTTATACTGTTCACCTGGTGACATGTCCCGTCACTATTAAACAATCAGGGGAACAAACTCTCCTCACTTATACTGTTCACCTGGAAACATGTCCCGTGCGTATTAAACCATCAGGGCAACACACTCTCCTCACTTATACTGTTCACCTGTTGACATGTCCGTGTATATAAAACAATCAGGGGAACACACTCTCCTCACTTATACTGTTCATCTGGTAACATGTCCCGTGTGTATTAAACCATCAGGGGAACACACTCTCCTCACTTATACTGTTCACCTGGTAACATGTCCCGTGTATATTAAACCATCAGGGGAACACAGTCTCCTCACTTATACTGTTCACCTGGTAACATGTCCAATGCATATTAAACCATCAGGGGAACACACTCTCCTCACTTATACTGTTCACCTGGTAACATGTCCCGTGTATATTAAACCATCAGGGGAACACGCTCTCCTCACTTATACTGTTCACCTGGTAACATGTCCCGTGTGTATTAAACAATCAGGGGAACACACTCTCCTCACTTACACTGTTCACCTGGTGACATGTCCCGTGTGTATTAAACAATCAGGGGAACACACTCTCCTCACTTATACTGTTCACCTGGTAACATGTCCCGTGTGTACTAAATCATCAGGGGAACACACTCTCCTCACTTATACTGTTCATCTGGTAACATGTCCCGTGAGTATTAAACCTTCAGGGGAACACACTCTCCTCACTTATACTGTTCAAGTGGTAACATGTCCCGCGTGTATTAAACCATCAGGGGAAAACACTCTCCTCACTTATACTGTTCACCTGGAAACATGTCCCGTATATATTAAACAATCAGGGGAACACAATCTCCTCACTTATACTGTTCATCTGGTAAAATGTCCCATGTGTATTAAACCATCAGGGGAACACACTCTCCTCACTTATACTGTTCATCTGGTAACATGTCCCGTGTGTATTAAACCATCAGGGGAACACACTCTCCTCACTTATACTGTTCACCTGGTAACATGTCCCGTGTATATTAAGGAATCAGGGGAACACACTCTCCTCACTTATACTGTTCACCTGGTAACATGTCCCGTGTGCATTAAACAATCAGGGGAACACACTCTCCTCACTTATAGTGTTCACCTGGTGACATGTCCCGTCAGTATTAAACAATCAGGGGAACAAACTCTCCTCACTTATACTGTTCACCTGGAAACATGTCCCGTGCGTATTAAACCATCAGGGGAACACACTCTCCTCACTTATACTGTTCACCTGGTAACATGTCCCGTGTGTATTAAACAATCAGGGGAACAAACTCTCCTCACTTATACTGTTCACCTGGTAACATGTCCCGTGTATATTAAACCATCAGGGGAACACACTCTCCTCACTTATACTGTTCACCTGGTAACATGTCCCGTGTATATTAAACCATCAGGGGAACACAGTCTCCTCACTTATACTGTTCACCTGGTAACATGTCCCGTGTATATTAAACCATCAGGGGAACACAGTCTCCTCACTTATACTGTTCACCTGGTAACATGTCCCGTGTATATTAAACCATCAGGGGAACACAGTCTCCTCACTTATACTGTTCACCTGGTAACATGTCCAATGCATATTAAACCATCAGGGGAACACACTCTCCTCACTTATACTGTTCACCTGGTAACATGTCCCGTGTATATTAAACCATCAGGGGAACACGCTCTCCTCACTTATACTGTTCACCTGGTAACATGTCCAGTGTGTATTAAACCATCAGGGGAACACACTCTCCTCTCTTGTACTGTTCAGCTGGTAACATGTCCCGTGTATATTAAACTATCAGGGGAACACACTCTCCTCACTTATACTGTTCACCTGGTAACATGTCCCGTGTGTATTAAACCATCAGGGGAACACTCTCTCCTCACTTATACTGTTCATCTGGTAACATGTCCCGTGTATATTAAACCATCAGGGGAACACACTCTCCTCACTTATACTGTTCACCTGGTAACATGTCCCGTTCGTATTAAACCATCAGGGGAACACACTCTCCTCACTTATACTGTTCACCTGTTGACATGTCCGTGTATATAAAACAATCAGGGGAACACACTCTCCTCACTTATACTGTTCATCTGGTAACATGTCCCATGTGTATTAAACCATCAGGGGAACACACTCTCCTCACTTATACTGTTCACCTGGTGACATGTCCCGTGTATATTAAACAATCAGGAGAACACAATCTCCTCACTTATACTGTTCATCTGGTAACATGTCCCGTGTGTACTAAACCATCAGGGGAACACAATCTCCTCACTTATACTGTTCATCTGGTAACATGTCCCGTGAGTATTAAACCATCAGGGGAACACACTCTCCTCACTTATACTGTTCATGTGGTAACATGTCCCGCGTGTATTAAACCATCAGGGGAAAACACTCTCCTCACTTATACTGTTCACCTGGAAACATGTCCCGTATATATTAAACCATCAGGGGAACACAATCTCCTCACTTATACTGTTCATCTGGTAAAATGTCCCGTGTGTATTAAACCATCAGGGGAACACACTCTCCTCACTTATACTGTTCATCTGGTAACATGTCCCGTGTGTATTAAACCATCAGGGGAACACACTCTCCTCACTTATACTGTTCACCTGGTAACATGTCCCGTGTATATTAAGGAATCAGGGGAACACACTCTCCTCACTTATAATGTTCACCTGGTAACATGTCCTGTGTGCATTAAACCATCAGGGGAACACACTCTCTTCAATTATACTGTTCACCTGGCAATATGTCCCGTGTCTTTTAAACCATCAGGGGAAAACGCTCTCCTCACTTATACTGTTCACCTGGTAACATGTCCCGTGTCTCTTAAACCATCAGGGGAACACACTCTCCTCACTTACACTGTTCACCTGGTAACATGTCCCGTGTGTATTAAACAATCAGGGGAAAACACTCTCCTCACTTATACTTTTCACCTCGTAACATGCCCTGTGTGTATTAAACAATCAGGGGAACACACTCTCCTCACTTATACTGTTCACCTGGTAACATGTCCCGTGTATATTAAGCCATCAGGGGAACACACTCTCCTCACTTATACTGTTCACCTGGTAACATGTCCCGTGTATATTAAAACATCAGGGGAACACAGTCTCCTCATTTATACTGTTCACCTGGTAACATGTCCCATGCATATTAAACCATCAGGGGAACACACTCTCCTCACTTATACTGTTCACCTGGTAACATGTCCCGTGTGTATTAAACCATCAGGGGAACACACACTCCTCACTTATACTGTTCACCTGGTAACATGTCCCGTGTATATTAAACCATCAGGGGAACACGCTCTCCTCACTTATACTGTTCACCTGGTAACATGTCCCGTGTGTATTAAACCATCAGGGGAACACACTCTCCTCACTTATACTGTTCACCTGGTAACATGTCCCGTGTGTATTAAACCATCAGGGGAACACACACTCCTCACTTATACTGTTCACCTGGTAACATGTCCCGTGTATATTAAACCATCAGGGGAACACACTCTCCTCACTTATCCTGTTCACCTTGTAACATGTCCTGTGTATATTAAACCATCAGGGGAACACACTCTCCTCACTTATACTGTTCACCTGGTAACACGTCCCGTGCGTATTAAACCATCAGGGGAACACACTCTCCTCACTTATACTGTTCACCTGGTAACATGTCCCGTGTGTATTAAACAATCAGGGGAACACACTCTCCTCACTTATACTGTTCACCTGTTGACATGTCCGTGTATATAAAACAATCAGGGGAACACATTCTCCTCACTTATACTGTTCACCTGGTAACATGTCCCGTGTGTATTAAGCCATCAGGGGAACACACTCTCCTCACTTATACTGTTCATCTGCTAACATGTCCCATGTATATTAAACCATCAGGGGAACACACTCTCCTCACTTATACTGTTCATCTGGTAACATGTCCCGTGCGTGTTAAACCATCTGGGGAACACATTCTCCTCACTTATGCTGTTCACTTGTTAACATGTCCCGTGTGTATTAAACAATCAGGGGAACACACTCTCCTCTCTTATACTGTTCACCTGGTAACATGTCCCGTGTATATTAAACCATCTGGGGAACACATTCTCCTCACTTATGCTGTTCACTTGTTAACACGTCCCGTGTGTATTAAACAATCAGGGGAACACACTCTCCTCTCTTATACTGTTCACCTGGTAACATGTCCCGTGTATTTTAAACCATCAGGGGAACACACTCTCCTCACTTATACTGTTCACCTGGTAACATGTCCCGTGTATATTAAACAATCAGGGGAACACACTCTCCTCACATATACTGTTCACCTGGTGACATGTCCCGTCAGTATAAAACAATCAGGGGAACAAACTCTCCTCACTTGTACTGTTCACCTGGAAACATGTCCTGTGTATATTAAACAATCAGGGGAACACACTCTCCTCACTTATACTGTTCACCTGGTAACATGTCCCATGTATATTAAACCATCAGGGGAACACACTCTCCTCACTTAAACCGTTCACCTGGTAACATGTCCCGTGTATATTAAACCATCAGGGGAACACACTCTCTTCAATTATACTGTTCACCTGGTAACATGTCCCGTGTCTCTTAAACCATCAGGGGAAAACAGTCTCCTCACTTATACTGTTCACCTGGTAACATGCCCTGTGTGTATTAAACAATCAGGGGAACACACTATCCTCACTTATACTGTTCACCTGGTAACATGTCCCGTGTATATTAAACCATCAGGGGAACACACTCTCCTCACTTATACTGTTCACCTGGTAACATGTCCCATTCATATTAAACCATCAGTGGAACACTCTCTCCTCTCTTATACTGTTCACCTGGTAACATGTCCTGTGTGCATTAAAACATCAGGGGAACACACTCTCTTCAATTATACTGTTCACCTGGCAATATGTCCCGTGTATATTAAACCATCAGGGGAAAACGCTCTCCTCACTTATACTGTTCACCTGGTAACATGTCCCGTGTCTCTTAAACCATCAGGGGAAAACACTCTCCTCACTTATACTTTTCACCTGGTAACATGCCCTGTGTGTATTAAACAATCAGGGGAACACACTCTCCTCACTTATACTGTTCACCTGGTAACATGTCCCGTGTATATTAAGCCATCAGGGGAACACACTCTCCTCACTTATACTGTTCACCTGCAAACATGTCCCGTGTGCATTGAACAATCAGGGGAACACACTCTCCTCACTTATACTGTTCACCTGGTAACATGTCCCGTGTATATTAAACCATCAGGGGAACACACTCTCCTCACTTATACTGTTCACCTGGTAACATGTCCCTTGTATATTAAACAATCAGGGGAACACACTCTCCTCACTTATACTGTTCACCTGCAAACATGTCCCGTGTGCATTGAACAATCAGGGGAACACACTCTCCTCACTTATACTGTTCACCTGGTAACATGTCCCGTGTATATTAAACCATCAGGGGAACACACTCTCCTCACTTATACTGTTCACCTGGTAACATGTCCCATGTATATTAAACCATCAGGGGAACACACTCTCCTCACTTAAACCGTTCACCTGGTAACATGTCCCGTGTATATTAAACCATCAGGGGAACACAATCTCCTCATTATACTGTTCACCTGGTAACATGTCCCGTGCGTATTAAACCATCTGGGGAACACATTCTCCTCACTTATACTATTCACCTGTTGACATGTCCCGTGTGTATTAAACAATCAGGGGAACACAGTCTCCTCACTGACACTGTTAACCTGGTAACATGTCCCGTGTATAATAATCAATCTGGGGAACACACTCTCCTCACTTATACTGTTCACCTGTGAACAAGTCCTGTGCATATTAAACCAACAATGGAACACACTCTCCTCACTTATACTGTTCACCTGGTAACATGTCCCGTGTATATTAAACCATCAGGGGAACACACTCTCCTCACTTATACTGTTCACCTGGTAACATGTCCCGTGTGCATTAAACAATCAGGGGAACACACTCTCCTCACATATACTGTTCACCTGGTGACATGTCCCGTGTATATTAAACAATCAGGGGAACAAACTCTCCTCACTTATACTGTTCACCTGGAAACATGTCCTGTGTATATTAAACCATCAGGGGAACACACTCTCCTCACTTATACTGTTCACCTGGTAACATGTCCCATGTATATTAAACCATCAGGGGAACACACTCTCCTCACTTAAACCGTTCACCTGGTAACATGTCCCGTGTATATTAAACCATCAGGGGAACACACTCTCCTCACTTATACTGTTCACCTGGTAACATGTCCTGTGTGCATTAAACCATCAGGGGAACACACTCTTCAATTATACTGTTCACCTGGTAACATGTCCTGTGTCTCTTAAACCATCAGGGGAAAACACTCTCCTCACAAATACTGTTCACCTGGTAACATGCCCTGTGTGTATTAAACAATCAGGGGAACACACTCTCCTCACTTATACTGTTCACCTGGTAACATGTCCCGTGTGTATTAAACAATCAGGGGAACACACTCTCCTCACTTATACTGTTCACCTGGTAACATGTCCCGTGTGCATTGAACAATCAGGGGAACACACTCTCCTCAGTTATACTGTTCACCTGGTGACATGTCCCGTGTGTATTAAACAATCAGGGGAACACACTCTCCTCACTTATACTGTTCACCTGGTAACATGCCCTGTGTGTATTAAACAATCAGGGGAACACACTCTCCTCACTTATACTGTTCATCTGGTAACATGTCCCGTGTGTACTAAACCATCAGGGGAACACACACTCCTCACTTATACTGTTCATCTGGTAACATGTCCCGTGTGTATTAAACAATCAGGGGAACACACTCTCCTCACTTATACTGTTCACCTGGTAACATGCCCTGTGTGTATTAAACAATCAGGGGAACACACTCTCCTCACTTATACTGTTCACCTGGTAACATGTCCCGTGTGTATTAAACAATCAGGGGAACACAATCTCCTCACTTATACTGTTCATCTGGTAACATGTCCCGTGTGTACTAAACCATCAGGGGAACACACACTCCTCACTTATACTGTTCATCTGGTAACATGTCCCGTGTGTATTAAACCATCAGGGGAAAACACTCTCCTCACTTATACTGGTCATGTGGTAACAAGTCCCGTGTGTATTAAACCATCAAGGGAAAACACTCTCCTCACTTATACTGTTCACCTGCAAACATGTCCCGTGTATATTAAACCATCAGGGGAACACAATCTCCTCACTTATACTGTTCATCTGGTAAAATGTCCCGTGTGTATTAAACCATCAGGGGAACACACTCTCCTCACTTATACTGTTCATCTGGTAACATGTCCCGTGTGTATTAAACCATCAGGGGAAAACACTCTCCTCACAAATACTGTTCACCTGGTAACATGCCCTGTGTGTATTAAACAATCAGGGGAACACACTCTCCTCACTTATACTGTTCACCTGGTAACATGTCCCGTGTGTATTAAACAATCAGGGGAACACACTCTCCTCACTTATACTGTTCACCTGGTAACATGTCCCGTGTGCATTGAACAATCAGGGGAACACACTCTCCTCACTTATACTGTTCACCTGGTGACATGTCCCTTGTGTATTAAACAATCAGGGGAACACACTCTCCTCACTTATACTGTTCACCTGGTAACATGCCCTGTGTGTATTAAACAATCAGGGGAACACACTCTCCTCACTTATACTGTTCACCTGGTAACATGTCCCGTGTGTATTAAACCATCAGGGGAACACACTCTCCTCACTTATACTGTTCACCTGGTAACATGTCCCGTGTGCATTGAACAATCAGGGGAACACACTCTCCTCACTTATACTGTTCACCTGGTGACATGTCCCGTGTATATTAAACAATCAGGGGAACACACTCTCCTCACTTATACTGTTCATCTGGTAACATGTCCCCTGTGTATTAAACAATCAGGGGAACACACTCTCCTCACTTATACTGTTCATCTGGTAACATGTCCCGTGTGTATTAAACAATCAGGGGAACACACTCTCCTCACTTATACTGTTCATCTGGTAACATGTCCCGTGTGTATTAAACAATCAGGGGAACACACTCTCCTCACTTATACTGTTCTTCTGGTAACATGTCCCGTGTGTATTAAACAATCAGGGGAACACACTCTCCTCACTTATACTGTTCACCTGGTAACATGCCCTGTGTGTATTAAACAATCAGGGGAACACACTCTCCTCACTTATACTGTTCTTCTGGTAACATGTCCCGTGTGTATTAAACAATCAGGGGAACACACTCTCCTCACTTATACTGTTCACCTGGTAACATGCCCTGTGTGTATTAAACAATCAGGGGAACACACTCTCCTCACTTATACTGTTCACCTGGTAACATGTCCCGTGTGTATTAAACAATCAGGGGAACACACTCTCCTCACTTATACTGTTCACCTGGTAACATGTCCCGTGTGCATTGAACAATCAGGGGAACAAACTCTCCTCACTTATACTGTTCACCTGGTGACATGTCCAGTGTGTATTAAACAATCAGGGGAACACACTCTCCTCACTTATACTGTTCACCTGGTAACATGTCCCGTGTGTATTAAACAATCAGGGGAACACACTCTCCTCACTTATACTGTTCACCTGGTAACATGTCCCGTGTGTATTAAACAATCATGGGAACACACTCTCCTCACTTATACTGTTCATCTGGTAACATGTCCCGGTGTGTATTAAACAATCAGGGGAAGACACTCTCCTCACTTATGCTGTTCACCTGGTAACATGTCCCGTGTGTATTAAACAATCAGGGGAACACACTCTCCTCACTTATACTGTTCACCTGGTAACATGTCCCGTGTGTATTAAACAATCAGGGGAACACACTCTCCTCACTTATACTGTTCACCTGGTAACATGTCCCGTGTGCATTGAACAATCAGGGGAACACACTCTCCTCAGTTATACTGTTCACCTGGTGACATGTCCCGTGTGTATTAAACAATCAGGGGAACACACTCTCCTCACTTATACTGTTCACCTGGTAACATGCCCTGTGTGTATTAAACAATCAGGGGAACACACTCTCCTCACTTATACTGTTCACCTGGTAACATGTCCCGTGTGTATTAAACAATCAGGGGAACACACTCTCCTCACTTATACTGTTCATCTGGTAACATGTCCCGTGTGTACTAAACCATCAGGGGAACACACACTCCTCACTTATACTGTTCATCTGGTAACATGTCCCGTGTGTATTAAACAATCAGGGGAACACACTCTCCTCACTTATACTGTTCACCTGGTAACATGCCCTGTGTGTATTAAACAATCAGGGGAACACACTCTCCTCACTTATACTGTTCACCTGGTAACATGTCCCGTGTGTATTAAACAATCAGGGGAACACAATCTCCTCACTTATACTGTTCATCTGGTAACATGTCCCGTGTGTACTAAACCATCAGGGGAACACACACTCCTCACTTATACTGTTCATCTGGTAACATGTCCCGTGTGTATTAAACCATCAGGGGAAAACACTCTCCTCACTTATACTGGTCATGTGGTAACAAGTCCCGTGTGTATTAAACCATCAAGGGAAAACACTCTCCTCACTTATACTGTTCACCTGCAAACATGTCCCGTGTATATTAAACCATCAGGGGAACACAATCTCCTCACTTATACTGTTCATCTGGTAAAATGTCCCGTGTGTATTAAACCATCAGGGGAACACACTCTCCTCACTTATACTGTTCATCTGGTAACATGTCCCGTGTGTATTAAACCATCAGGGGAAAACACTCTCCTCACAAATACTGTTCACCTGGTAACATGCCCTGTGTGTATTAAACAATCAGGGGAACACACTCTCCTCACTTATACTGTTCACCTGGTAACATGTCCCGTGTGTATTAAACAATCAGGGGAACACACTCTCCTCACTTATACTGTTCACCTGGTAACATGTCCCGTGTGTATTAAACAATCAGGGGAACACACTCTCCTCACTTATACTGTTCACCTGGTAACATGTCCCGTGTGCATTGAACAATCAGGGGAACACACTCTCCTCACTTATACTGTTCACCTGGTGACATGTCCCTTGTGTATTAAACAATCAGGGGAACACACTCTCCTCACTTATACTGTTCACCTGGTAACATGCCCTGTGTGTATTAAACAATCAGGGGAACACACTCTCCTCACTTATACTGTTCACCTGGTAACATGTCCCGTGTGTATTAAGCCATCAGGGGAACACACTCTCCTCACTTATACTGTTCACCTGGTAACATGTCCCGTGTGCATTGAACAATCAGGGGAACACACTCTCCTCACTTATACTGTTCACCTGGTGACATGTCCCGTGTATATTAAACAATCAGGGGAACACACTCTCCTCACTTATACTGTTCATCTGGTAACATGTCCCCTGTGTATTAAACAATCAGGGGAACACACTCTCCTCACTTATACTGTTCATCTGGTAACATGTCCCGTGTGTATTAAACAATCAGGGGAACACACTCTCCTCACTTATACTGTTCATCTGGTAACATGTCCCGTGTGTATTAAACAATCAGGGGAACACACTCTCCTCACTTATACTGTTCTTCTGGTAACATGTCCCGTGTGTATTAAACAATCAGGGGAACACACTCTCCTCACTTATACTGTTCACCTGGTAACATGCCCTGTGTGTATTAAACAATCAGGGGAACACACTCTCCTCACTTATACTGTTCTTCTGGTAACATGTCCCGTGTGTATTAAACAATCAGGGGAACACACTCTCCTCACTTATACTGTTCACCTGGTAACATGCCCTGTGTGTATTAAACAATCAGGGGAACACACTCTCCTCACTTATACTGTTCACCTGGTAACATGTCCCGTGTGTATTAAACAATCAGGGGAACACACTCTCCTCACTTATACTGTTCACCTGGTAACATGTCCCGTGTGCATTGAACAATCAGGGGAACAAACTCTCCTCACTTATACTGTTCACCTGGTGACATGTCCAGTGTGTATTAAACAATCAGGGGAACACACTCTCCTCACTTATACTGTTCACCTGGTAACATGTCCCGTGTGTATTAAACAATCAGGGGAACACACTCTCCTCACTTATACTGTTCATCTGGTAACATGTCCCGTGTGTATTAAACAATCATGGGAACACACTCTCCTCACTTATACTGTTCATCTGGTAACATGTCCCGGTGTGTATTAAACAATCAGGGGAAGACACTCTCCTCACTTATGCTGTTCACCTGGTAACATGTCCCGTGTGTATTAAACAATCAGGGGAACATACTCTCCTCACTTATACTGTTCTTCTGGTAACATGTCCCGTGTGTATTAAACAATCAGGGGAACACACTCTCCTCACTTACACTGTTCATCTGGTAACATGTCCCGTGGTGTATTAAACAATCAGGGGAACACACTCTCCTCACTTATACTGTTCATCTGGTAACATGTCCCGTGGTGTATTAAACAATCAGGGGAACACACTCTCCTCACTTATACTGTTCACCTGGGAACATGTCCCGTGCGTATTAAACCATCAGGGGAACACACTCTCCTCACTTATACTGTTCACCTGTTGACATGTCCGTGTATATAAAACAATCAGGGGAACACACTCTCCTCACTTATACTGTTCATCTGGTAACATGTCCCATGTGTATTAAACCATCAGGGGAACATACTCTCCTCACTTATACTGTTCACCTAGTGACATGTCCCGTGTATATTAAACAATCAGGAGAACACAATCTCCTCACTTATACTGTTCATCTGCTAACATGTCCCGTGTGTACTAAACCATCAGGGGAACACACACTCCTCACTTATACTGTTCATCTGGTAACATGTCCCGTGTGTATTAAACCATCAGGGGAAAACACTCTCCTCACTTATACTGTTCATGTGGTAACAAGTCCCGTGTGTATTAAACCATCAAGGGAAAACACTCTCCTCACTTATACTGTTCACCTGCAAACATGTCCCGTGTATATTAAACCATCAGGGGAACACAATCTCCTCACTTATACTGTTCATCTGGTAAAATGTCCCGTGTGTATTAAACCATCAGGGGAACACACTCTCCTCACTTATACTGTTCATCTGGTAACATGTCCCGTGTGTATTAAACCATCAGGGGAAAACACTCTCCTCACAAATACTGTTCACCTGGTAACATGCCCTGTGTGTATTAAACAATCAGGGGAACACACTCTCCTCACTTATACTGTTCACCTGGTAACATGTCCCGTGTGTATTAAACAATCAGGGGAACACACTCTCCTCACTTATACTGTTCACCTGGTAACATGTCCCGTGTGCATTGAACAATCAGGGGAACACACTCTCCTCACTTATACTGTTCACCTGGTGACATGTCCCTTGTGTATTAAACAATCAGGGGAACACACTCTCCTCACTTATACTGTTCACCTGGTAACATGCCCTGTGTGTATTAAACAATCAGGGGAACACACTCTCCTCACTTATACTGTTCACCTGGTAACATGTCCCGTGTGTATTAAACCATCAGGGGAACACACTCTCCTCACTTATACTGTTCACCTGGTAACATGTCCCGTGTGCATTGAACAATCAGGGGAACACACTCTCCTCACTTATACTGTTCACCTGGTGACATGTCCCGTGTGTATTAAACAATCAGGGGAACACACTCTCCTCACTTATACTGTTCACCTGGTAACATGTCCCGTGTGTATTAAACAATCAGGGGAACACACTCTCCTCACTTATACTGTTCATCTGGTAACATGTCCCGTGTGTATTAAACAATCAGGGGAACACACTCTCCTCACTTATACTGTTCATCTGGTAACATGTCCCGTGTGTATTAAACAATCAGGGGAACACACTCTCCTCACTTATACTGTTCATCTGGTAACATGTCCCGTGTGTATTAAACAATCAGGGGAACACACTCTCCTCACTTATACTGTTCTTCTGGTAACATGTCCCGTGTGTATTAAACAATCAGGGGAACACACTCTCCTCACTTATACTGTTCACCTGGTTACATGCCCTGTGTGTATTAAACAATCAGGGGAACACACTCTCCTCACTTATACTGTTCTTCTGGTAACATGTCCCGTGTGTATTAAACAATCAGGGGAACACACTCTCCTCACTTATACTGTTCACCTGGTAACATGCCCTGTGTGTATTAAACAATCAGGGGAACACACTCTCCTCTCTTATACTGTTCACCTGGTAACATGTCCCGTGTGTATTAAACAATCAGGGGAACACACTCTCCTCACTTATACTGTTCACCTGGTAACATGTCCCGTGTGCATTGAACAATCAGGGGAACAAACTCTCCTCAATTATACTGTTCACCTGGTGACATGTCCAGTGTGTATTAAACAATCAGGGGAACACACTCTCCTCACTTATACTGTTCACCTGGTAACATGTCCCGTGAGTATTAAACAATCAGGGGAACACACTCTCCTCACTTATACTGTTCATCTGGTAACATGTCCCGTGTGTATTAAACAATCAGGGGAACACACTCTCCTCACTTATACTGTTCATCTGGTAACATGTCCCGTGGTGTATTAAACAATCAGGGGAACACACTCTCCTCACTTATGCTGTTCACCTGGTAACATGTCCCGTGTGTATTAAACAATCAGGGGAACATACTCTCCTCACTTATACTGTTCTTCTGGTAACATGTCCCGTGTGTATTAAACAATCAGGGGAACACACTCTCCTCACTTACACTGTTCATCTGGTAACATGTCCCGTGGCGTATTAAACAATCAGGGGAACACACTCTCCTCACTTATACTGTTCATCTGGTAACATGTCCCGTGGTGTATTAAACAATCAGGGGAACACACTCTCCTCACTTATACTGTTCACCTGGGAACATGTCCCGTGCGTATTAAACCATCAGGGGAACACACTCTCCTCACTTATACTGTTCACCTGTTGACATGTCCGTGTATATAAAACAATCAGGGGAACACACTCTCCTCACTTATACTGTTGATCTGGTAACATGTCCCATGTGTATTAAACCATCAGGGGAACATACTCTCCTCACTTATACAGTTCACCTAGTGACATGTCCCGTGTATATTAAACAATCAGGAGAACACAATCTCCTCACTTATACTGTTCATCTGGTAACATGTCCCGTGTGTACTAAACCATCAGGGGAACACACACTCCTCACTTATACTGTTCATCTGGTAACATGTCCCGTGTGTATTAAACCATCAGGGGAAAACACTCTCCTCACTTATACTGTTCATGTGGTAACAAGTCCCGTGTGTATTAAACCATCAAGGGAAAACACTCTCCTCACTTATACTGTTCACCTGCAAACATGTCCCGTGTATATTAAACCATCAGGGGAACACAATCTCCTCACTTATACTGTTCATCTGGTAAAATGTCCCGTGTGTATTAAACCATCAGGGGAACACACTCTCCTCACTTATACTGTTCATCTGGTAACATGTCCCGTGTGTATTAAACCATCAGGGGAACACAATCTCCTCATTATACTGTTCACCTGGTAACATGTCCCGTGCGTATTAAACCATCTGGGGAACACATTCTCCTAACTTATACTATTCACCTGTTGACATGTCCCGTGTGTATTAAACAATCAGGGGAACACAGTCTCCTCACTGACACTGTTAACCTGGTAACATGTCCCGTGTATAATAATCAATCTGGGGAACACACTCTCCTCACTTATACTGTTCACCTGTGAACAAGTCCTGTGCATATTAAACCAACAATGGACGACACTCTCCTCACTTATACTGTTCACCTGGTAACATGTCCCGTGTGCATTAAACAATCAGGGGAACACACTCTCCTCACATATACTGTTCACCTGGTGACATGTCCCGTGTATATTAAACAATCAGGGGAACAAACTCTCCTCACTTATACTGTTCACCTGGAAACATGTCCTGTGTATATTAAACCATCAGGGGAACACACTCTCCTCACTTATACTGTTCACCTGGTAACATGTCCCATGTATATTAAACCATCAGGGGAACACACTCTCCTCACTTAAACCGTTCACCTGGTAACATGTCCCGTGTATATTAAACCATCAGGGGAACACACTCTCCTCACTTATACTGTTCACCTGGTAACATGTCCTGTGTGCATTAAACCATCAGGGGAACACACTCTTCAATTATACTGTTCACCTGGTAACATGTCCTGTGTCTCTTAAACCATCAGGGGAAAACACTCTCCTCACAAATACTGTTCACCTGGTAACATGCCCTGTGTGTATTAAACAATCAGGGGAACACACTCTCCTCTCAAATACTGTTCACCTGGTAACATGCCCTGTGTGTATTAAACAATCAGGGGAACACACTCTCCTCACTTATACTGTTCACCTGGTAACATGCCCTGTGTGTATTAAACAATTAGGGGAACACACTCTCCTCACTTATACTGTTCACCTGGTGACATGTCCTGTATGTATTAAACAATCAGGGGAACACACTCTCCTCACTTATACTGTTCACCTGGTAACATGTCCCGTGTGCATTGAACAATCAGGGGAACACACTCTCCTCACTTATACTGTTCACCTGGTGACATGTCCCGTGTGTATTAAAGAATCAGGGGAACACACTCTCCTCACAAATACTGTTCACCTGGTAACATGCCCTGTGTGTATTAAACAATCAGGGGAACGCACTCTCCTCACTTATACTGTTCACCTGGTAACATGCCCTGTGTGTATTAAACAATCAGGGGAACACACTCTCCTCACTTATACTGTTCACCTGGTGACATGTCCTGTATGTATTAAACAATCAGGGGAACACACTCTCCTCACTTATACTGTTCACCTGGTAACATGTCCCGTGTGCATTGAACAATCAGGGGAACACACTCTCCTCTCAAATACTGTTCACCTGGTAACATGCCCTGTGTATATTAAACAATCAGGGGAACACACACTCCTCACAAATACTGTTCACCTGGTAACATGCCCTGTGTGTATTAAACAATCAGGGGAACACACTCTCCTCACTTGTACTGTTCACCTGGTAACATGTCCCGTGTGTATTAAACAATCAGGGGAACACACTCTCCTCACTTATACTGTTCACCTGGTAACATGTCCCGTGTGCATTGAACAATCAGGGGAACACACTCTCCTCACTTATACTGTTCACCTGGTGACATGTCCCGTGTGTATTAAAGAATCAGGGGAACACACTCTCCTCACTTATACTGTTCACCTGGTGACATGTCCAGTCAGTATTAAACAATCAGGGGAACAGACTCTCCTCACTTATACTGTTCACCTGGTAACATGTCCCGTGTATATTAAACAATCAGGGGATCACACTCTCCTCAATTATACTGTTCACCTGGTAACATGTCCCGTGTGTATTAAACAATCAGGGGATCACACTCTCCTCAATTATACTGTTCACCTGGTGACATGTCCCGTGTATATTAAACAATCAGGGGAACACACTCTCCTCACTTTTACTGATCATCTGGTAACATGTCCCGTGTGTATTAAACCATCAGGGGAACACACTCTCCTCACTTATACTGTTCACCTGGTAACATGTCCCGTGTGTATTAAACAATCAGGGGAACACACTCTCCTGACTTATACTGATCTTCTGGTAACATGTCCCGTGTGTATTAAACAATCAGTGGAACACACTCTCCTCACTTATACAGTTGACTTGGTGACATGTCCCGTGCGTATTAAACAATCAGGGGAACACATTCTCCTCACTTATACTGTTCATCTGGTAACATGTCCCGTGGTGTATTAAACAATCAGGGGAACACACTCTCCTCACTTATACTGTTCACCTGGTGACATGTCCCGTGTATATGAAGCCATCAGGGGAACACACTCTCCTCACTTATACTGTTCATCTGGTAACATATCACGTCAGTAGTAAACAATCAGGGGAACACACTCTCCTCACTTATGCTGCTCATCTGGTAACATGTCCCGTGTGTATTCAACAATCAGGGGAACACACTCTCCTCACTTATACTGTTCATCTGGTAACATGTCCTGTGTGTATTAAACCATCAGGGGAACACACGCTCCTCACTTATACTGTTCATCTGGTAACATATCACGTAAGTAGTAAACAATCAGGGGAACACACTCTCCTCACTTACACAGTTCATCTGGTAACATGTCCCGTGTGTATTAAAACATCCAGGGAACACACTCTCCTCACTTATACTGTTCACCAGGTAACATGTCCCGTGTATATTAAGCCATCAGGGGAACACACTCTCCTCACTTATACTGTTCAACTGGTAACATGTCCCGTCAGTATTAAAACATCAGGGAACACACTCTCCTCACTTATACTGTTCACCTGGTAACATGTCCTGTGCGCATTAAACCATCAGGGGAACACACTCTCCTCACTTCTACTGTTCACCTGGTAACATGTCCCGTGTGTATTAAACAATCAGGGGAACACACTCTCCTCACTTATACTGTTCATCTGGTAACATGTCCCGTGTGTATTAAACAATCAGGGGAACACACTCTCCTCACTTATACAGTTCACTTGGTAACATTTCCCGTGTACATTAAAACATCAGGGGAAGACACTCTCCTCACTTATACTGTTCACCTGGTAACATGTCCCGTGTGTATTAAACAATCAGGGGAACACACTCTCCTCACTTATACTATTCATCTGGTAACATGTCCTATGTGTATTAAACAATCAGGGGAACACACTCTCCTCACTTATACTGTTCATCTGGTAACATGTCCCGTGTGTATTAAACAATCAGGGGAACACACTCTCCTCACTTATACTGTTCATCTGGTAACATGTCCTATGTGTATTAAACAATCAGGGGAACACACTCTCCTCACTTATACTGTTCACCTGGTAACATGTCCCGTGCGTATTAAACCATCAGGGGAACACACTCTCCTCACTTATACTGTTCACCTGGTAACATGTCCCGTGCGTATTAAACCATCAGGGGAACACACTCTCCTCACTTATACTGTTCATCTGGTAACATATCACGTCAGTATTAAACCATCAGGGGAACACACTCTCCTCACTTATACTGTTCACCTGGTGACATGTCCCGTGTGTATTAAACAATCAGGGGAACACATTCTCCTCACTTATACTCTTCACCTGGTAACATGTCCTGTGTATATTAAACCATCAGGGGAACACACTCTCCTCACTTATACTGTTCACCTGGTAACATGTCCCGTGCGTATTAAACCATCAGGGGAACACACTCTCCTCACTTATACTGTTCACCTGGTGACATGTCCCGTGTATATTAAACAATCAGGGGAACACATTCTCCTCACTTATACTGTTCACCTGGTAACATGTCCCGTGTATATTAAACAATCAGGGGAAAACACTCTCCTCACTTATACTGTTCACCTGGTGACATGTCCCATGTATATTAAACCATCAGGGCAACACTCTCTTCTCTCTTAAACTGTTCACCTGGTAACATGTCCCATGTTTTTTAAAACATCAGGGGAACACACCCTCCTCACTTAAGCTTTTCACCTGTTGACATGTCCCGTGTGTATTAAACAATCAGGGGAAAACCCTCTCCTCACTTACACTTTTCACCTGGTAACATGTCCCATGTATATTAAACCATCAGATGAACACACTCTCCTCACTTATACTGTTCACCTGGTAACATGTCCCGTCAGTATTAAACCATCAGGGGAACACACTCTCCTCACATATACTGATCATCTGGTAACATGTCCCGTCAGTATTAAACCATCCAGGGAACACACTCTCCTCACTTATACTGTTCACCTGGTAACATGTCCCGTGTATATTAAGCCATCAGGGGAACACACTCTCCTCACTTATACTGTTCAACTGGTAACATGTCCCTTGTGTATTAAACCATCCAGGGAACACACTCTCCTCACTTATACTGTTCACCTGGTAACATGTCCTGTGCGCATTAAACCATCCAGGGAACACACTCTCCTCAATTATACTGTTCACCTGGTAACATGTCCTGTGCGCATTAAACCATCAGGGGAAGACACTCTCCTCACTTATAAAGTTCACCTGGTATCATGTCCCATGCATATTAAACCATCAGGGGAAGACACTCTCCTCACTTATACTGTTCACCTGGTAACATGTCCCGTGTGTATTAAACAATCAGGGGAACACACTCTCCTCACTTATACTGTTCACCTGGTAACATGTCCCGTGAATATTAAACAATCAGGGGAACACACTCTCCTCACTTATACTGTTCATCTGGTAACATGTCCCGTGTGTATTAAACAATCAGGGGAACACACTCTCCTCACTTATACTGTTCATCTGGTAACATGTCCCGTGGTGTATTAAACAATCAGGGGAACACACTCTCCTCACTTATACTGTTCACCTGGTAACATGTCCTGTGTGTATTAAACCATCAGGGGAACACACTCTCCTCACTTATACTGTTCATCTGGTAACATGTCCCTTGGTGTATTAAACAATCAGGGGAACACACTCTCCTCACTTATACTGTTCACCTGGTAACATGTCCTGTGTGTATTAAACCATCAGGGGAACACACTATCCTCACTTATACTGTTCATCTGGTAACATGTCCCGTGGTGTATTAAACAATCAGGGGAACACACTCTCCTCACTTATACTGTTCAACTGGTAACATGTCCCGTCAGTATTAAAACATCAGGGGAACACACTCTCCTCACTTATACTGTTCACCTGGTAACATGTCCTGTGTATATTAAGCCATCAGGGGAACACACTCTCCTCACTTATACTGTTCAACTGGTAACATGTCCCGTCAGTATTAAAACATCAGGGGAACACACTCTCCTCACTTATACTGTTCACCTGGTAACATGTCCTGTGCGCATTAAACCATCAGGGGAACACACTCTCCTCACTTCTACTGTTCACCTGGTAACATGTCCCGTGTGTATTAAACAATCAGGGGAACACACTCTCCTCACTTATACTGTTCATCTGGTAACATGTCCCGTGTGTATTAAACAATCAGGGGAACACACTCTCCTCACTTATACAGTTCACTTGGTAACATTTCCCGTGTACATTAAAACATCAGGGGAAGACACTCTCCTCACTTATACTGTTCACCTGGTAACATGTCCCGTGTGTATTAAACAATCAGGGGAACACACTCTCCTCACTTATACTGTTCATCTGGTAACATGTCCTATGTGTATTAAACAATCAGGGGAACACACTCTCCTCACTTATACTGTTCATCTGGTAACATGTCCCGTGTGTATTAAACAATCAGGGGAACACACTCTCCTCACTGAGACTGTTCATCTGGTAACATATCACCTCAGTATTAAACCATCAGGGGAACACACTCTCCTCACTTATACTGTTCACCTGGTGACATGTCCCGTGCGTAATAAACAATCAGGGGAACATACTCTCCTCACGATTACAGTTCACCTGGTGACATGTCCTGTGTATATTAAACCATCAGGGGAACACACTCTCCTCACTTATACTGTTCACCTGGTAACATGTCCCGTGCGTATTAAACCATCAGGGGAACACACTCTCCTCACTTATACTGTTCATCTGGTAACATATCACGTCAGTATTAAACCATCAGGGGAACACACTCTCCTCACTTATACTGTTCACCTGGTAACATGTCCCGTGTGTATTAAACAATCAGGGGAACACACTCTCCTGACTTATACTGATCTTCTGGTAACATGTCCCGTGTGTATTAAACAATCAGTGGAACACACTCTCCTCACTTATACAGTTGACTTGGTGACATGTCCCGTGTGTATTAAACAATCAGGGGAACACACTCTCCTCACTTATACTGATCTTCTGGTAACATGTCCCGTGCGTATTAAACAATCAGGGGAAAACATTCTCCTCACTTATACTGTTCACCAGGTAACATGTCCCGTGTATATTAAACAATCAGGGGAACACACTCTCCTCACTTTTCCTGTTCACCTGGTAACATGTCCCGTGTGTATTAAACAATCAGGGGAACACACTCTCCTGACTTATACTGATCTTCTGGTAACATGTCCCTTGCGTATTAAACAATCAGGGGAACACATTCTCCTCACTTATACTGTTCATCTGGTAACATGTCGCGTGGTGTATTAAACAATCAGGGGAACACACTCTCCTCACTTATACTGTTCATCTGGTAACATGTCACGTCAGTAGTAAACAATCAGGGGAACACACTCTCCTCACTTATACTGTTCACCTGGTGACATGTCCCGTGTATATGAAGCCATCAGGGGAACACACTCTCCTCACTTATACAGTTCATCTGGTAACATGTCCCGTCAGTATTAAAACATCCAGGGAACACACTCTCCTCACTTATACTGTTCACCTGGTAACATGTCCCGTGTATATTAAGCCATCAGGGGAACACACTCTCCTCACTTATACTGTTCAACTGGTAACATGTCCCGTCAGTATTAAAACATCAGGGGAACACACTCTCCTCACTTATACTGTTCACCTGGTAACATGTCCTGTGCGCATTAAACCATCAGGGGAACACACTCTCCTCACTTCTACTGTTCACCTGGTAACATGTCCCGTGTGTATTAAACAATCAGGGGAACACACTCTCCTCACTTATACTGTTCATCTGGTAACATGTCCCGTGTGTATTAAACAATCAGGGGAACACACTCTCCTCACTTATACAGTTCACTTGGTAACATTTCCCGTGTACATTAAAACATCAGGGGAAGACACTCTCCTCACTTATACTGTTCACCTGGTAACATGTCCCGTGTGTATTAAACAATCAGGGGAACACACTCTCCTCACTTATACTGTTCATCTGGTAACATGTCCTATGTGTATTAAACAATCAGGGGAACACACTCTCCTCACTTATACTGTTCATCTGGTAACATGTCCCGTGTGTATTAAACAATCAGGGGAACACACTCTCCTCACTTATACAGTTCACTTGGTAACATTTCCCGTGTACATTAAAACATCAGGGGAAGACACTCTCCTCACTTATACTGTTCACCTGGTAACATGTCCCATGTGTATTAAACAATCAGGGGAACACACTCTCCTCACTTATACTGTTCATCTGGTAACATGTCCTATGTGTATTAAACAATCAGGGGAACACACTCTCCTCACTTATAGTGTTCATCTGGTAACATGTCCCGTGCGTATTAAACAATCAGGGGAACATACTCTCCTCACGATTACAGTTCACCTGGTGACATGTCCTGTGTATATTAAACCATCAGGGGAACACACTCTCCTCACTTATACTGTTCACCTGGTAACATGTCCCGTGCGTATTAAACCATCAGGGGAACACACTCTCCTCACTTATACTGTTCATCTGGTAACATATCACGTCAGTATTAAACCATCAGGGGAACACACTCTCCTCACTTATACTGTTCACCTGGTAACATGTCCTGTGTGTATTAAACCATCAGGGGAACACACTATCCTCACTTATACTGTTCATCTGGTAACATGTCCCGTGGTGTATTAAACAATCAGGGGAACACACTCTCCTCACTTATACTGTTCACCTGGTAACATGTCCTGTGTATATTAAGCCATCAGGGGAACACACTCTCCTCACTTATACTGTTCAACTGGTAACATGTCCCGTCAGTATTAAAACATCAGGGGAACACACTCTCCTCACTTATACTGTTCACCTGGTAACATGTCCTGTGCGCATTAAACCATCAGGGGAACACACTCTCCTCACTTCTACTGTTCACCTGGTAACATGTCCCGTGTGTATTAAACAATCAGGGGAACACACTCTCCTCACTTATACTGTTCATCTGGTAACATGTCCCGTGTGTATTAAACAATCAGGGGAACACACTCTCCTCACTTATACAGTTCACTTGGTAACATTTCCCGTGTACATTAAAACATCAGGGGAAGACACTCTCCTCACTTATACTGTTCATCTGGTAACATGTCCTATGTGTATTAAACAATCAGGGGAACACACTCTCCTCACTTATACTGTTCATCTGGTAACATGTCCCGTGTGTATTAAACAATCAGGGGAACACACTCTCCTCACTGAGACTGTTCATCTGGTAACATATCACCTCAGTATTAAACCATCAGGGGAACACACTCTCCTCACTTATACTGTTCACCTGGTGACATGTCCCGTGCGTAATAAACAATCAGGGGAACATACTCTCCTCACGATTACAGTTCACCTGGTAACATGTCCTGTGTATATTAAACCATCAGGGGAACACACTCTCCTCACTTATACTGTTCACCTGGTAACATGTCCCGTGCGTATTAAACCATCAGGGGAACACACTCTCCTCACTTATACTGTTCATCTGGTAACATATCACGTCAGTATTAAACCATCAGGGGAACACACTCTCCTCACTTATACTGTTCACCTGGTAACATGTCCCGTGTGTATTAAACAATCAGGGGAACACACTCTCCTGACTTCTTCTGATCTTCTGGTGACATGTCCCGTGTGTATTAAACAATCAGGGGAACACACTCTCCTCACTTATACTGATCTTCTGGTAACATGTCCCGTGCGTATTAAACAATCAGGGGAACACATTCTCCTCACTTATACTGTTCACCAGGTAACATGTCCCGTGTATATTAAACAATCAGGGGAACACACTCTCCTCACTTTTCCTGTTCACCTGGTAACATGTCCCGTGTGTATTAAACAATCAGGGGAACACACTCTCCTGACTTATACTGATCTTCTGGTAACATGTCCCGTGCGTATTAAACAATCAGGGGAACACATTCTCCTCACTTATACTGTTCATCTGGTAACATGTCGCGTGGTGTATTAAACAATCAGGGGAACACACTCTCCTCACTTATACTGTTCATCTGGTAACATGTCACGTCAGTAGTAAACAATCAGGGGAACACACTCTCCTCACTTATACTGTTCACCTGGTGACATGTCCCGTGTATATGAAGCCATCAGGGGAACACACTCTCCTCACTTATACAGTTCATCTGGTAACATGTCCCGTCAGTATTAAAACATCCAGGGAACACACTCTCCTCACTTATACTGTTCACCTGGTAACATGTCCCGTGTATATTAAGCCATCAGGGGAACACACTCTCCTCACTTATACTGTTCAACTGGTAACATGTCCCGTCAGTATTAAAACATCAGGGGAACACACTCTCCTCACTTATACTGTTCACCTGGTAACATGTCCTGTGCGCATTAAACCATCAGGGGAACACACTCTCCTCACTTCTACTGTTCACCTGGTAACATGTCCCGTGTGTATTAAACAATCAGGGGAACACACTCTCCTCACTTATACTGTTCATCTGGTAACATGTCCCGTGTGTATTAAACAATCAGGGGAACACACTCTCCTCACTTATACAGTTCACTTGGTAACATTTCCCGTGTACATTAAAACATCAGGGGAAGACACTCTCCTCACTTATACTGTTCACCTGGTAACATGTCCCGTGTGTATTAAACAATCAGGGGAACACACTCTCCTCACTTATACTGTTCATCTGGTAACATGTCCTATGTGTATTAAACAATCAGGGGAACACACTCTCCTCACTTATACTGTTCATCTGGTAACATGTCCCGTGTGTATTAAACAATCAGGGGAACACACTCTCCTCACTTATACAGTTCACTTGGTAACATTTCCCGTGTACATTAAAACATCAGGGGAAGACACTCTCCTCACTTATACTGTTCACCTGGTAACATGTCCCATGTGTATTAAACAATCAGGGGAACACACTCTCCTCACTTATACTGTTCATCTGGTAACATGTCCTATGTGTATTAAACAATCAGGGGAACACACTCTCCTCACTTATAGTGTTCATCTGGTAACATGTCCCGTGCGTATTAAACAATCAGGGGAACATACTCTCCTCACGATTACAGTTCACCTGGTGACATGTCCTGTGTATATTAAACCATCAGGGGAACACACTCTCCTCACTTATACTGTTCACCTGGTAACATGTCCCGTGCGTATTAAACCATCAGGGGAACACACTCTCCTCACTTATACTGTTCATCTGGTAACATATCACGTCAGTATTAAACCATCAGGGGAACACACTCTCCTCACTTATACTGTTCACCTGGTGACATGTCCCGTGTGTATTAAACAATCAGGGGAACACATTCTCCTCACTTATACTCTTCACCTGGTAACATGTCCTGTGTATATTAAACCATCAGGGGAACACACTCTCCTCACTTATACTGTTCACCTGGTAACATGTCCCGTGCGTATTAAACAATCAGGGGAACACATTCTCCTCACTTATACTCTTCACCTGGTAACATGTCCTGTGTATATTAAACCATCAGGGGAACACACTCTCGTCACTTATACTGTTCACCTGGTGACATGTCCCGTGTATATTAAACAATCAGGGGAACACATTCTCCTCACTTATACTGTTCACCTGGTAACATGTCCCGTGTATATTAAACAATCAGGGGAAAACACTCTCCTCACTTATACTGTTCACCTGGTGACATGTCCCATGTATATTAAACCATCAGGGCAACACTCTCTTCTCTCTTAAACTGTTCACCTGGTAACATGTCCCATGTTTTTTAAACCATCAGGGGAACACACCTTCCTCACTTAAGCTTTTCACCTGTTGACATGTCCCGTGTGTATTAAACAATCAGGGGAAAACCCTCTCCTCACTTACACTTTTCACCTGGTAACATGTCCCATGTATATTAAACCATCAGATGAACACACTCTCCTCACTTATACTGTTCACCTGGTAACATGTCCTGTCAGTATTAAACCATCAGGGGAACACACTCTCCTCCATTATACTGCTCACCTGGTAACATGTCTCGTGTGTATTAAACAATCAGGGGAACACACTCTCCTCACATATACTGATCATCTGGTAACATGTCCCGTCAGTATTAAACCATCCAGGGAACACACTCTCCTCACTTATACTGTTCACCTGGTAACATGTCCCGTGTATATTAAGCCATCAGGGGAACACACTCTCCTCACTTATACTGTTCAACTGGTAACATGTCCCGTCAGTATTAAACCATCCAGGGAACACACTCTCCTCACTTATACTGTTCACCTGGTAACATGTCCTGTGCGCATTAAACCATCCAGGGAACACACTCTCCTCACTTATAATGTTCACCTGGTAACATGTCCTGTGCGCATTAAACCATCAGGGGAACACACTCTCCTCACTTCTACTGTTCGCCTGGTAACATGTCCCGTGTGTATTAAACAATCAGGGAACACACTCGCCTCACTTATACTGTTCATCTGGTAACATGTCCCGTGTGTATTAAACAATCAGGGGAAGACACTCTCCTCACTTATAAAGTTCACCTGGTATCATGTCCCATGCATATTAAACCATCAGGGGAAGACACTCTCCTCACTTATACTGTTCACCTGGTAACATGTCCCGTGTGTATTAAACAATCAGGGGAACACACTCTCCTCACTTATACTGTTGACCTGGTAACATGTCCCGTGTGTATTAAACAATCAGGGGAACACACTCTCCTCACTTATACTGTTCACCTGGTAACATGTCCCGTGAATATTAAACAATCAGGGGAACACACTCTCCTCACTTATACTGTTCATCTGGTAACATGTCCCGTGTGTATTAAACAATCAGGGGAACACACTCTCCTCACTTATCCAGTTCATCTGGTAACATGTCCCGTCAGTATTAAACCATCCAGGGAACACACTCTCCTCACTTATACTGTTCACCTGGTAACATGTCCCGTGCATGTTAAGCCATCAGGGGAACACACTCTCCTCACTTATACTGTTCACCTGGTAACATGTCCCGTGTGTATTAAACAATCAGGGGAACACATTCTCCTCACTTATACTGTTCACATGGTAACATGTCCCGTGTACATTAAAACATCAGGGGAAGACACTCTCCTCACTTATACTGTTCACCTGGTAACATGTCCCGTGAGTATTAAACAATCAGGGGAACACACTCTCCTCACTTATACTGTTCACCTGGTAACATGTCCCGTGTGTATTAAACAATCAGGGGAACACACTCTCCTCACTTATACTGTTCATCTGGTAACATGTCCTATGTGTATTAAACAATCAGGGGAACACACTCTCCTCACTTATACTGTTCATCTGGTAACATGTACCGTGTGTATTAAACCATCAGGGGAACACACTCTCCTCACTTATACTGTTCATCTGGTAACATGTACCGTGTGTATTAAACCATCAGGGGAACACACTCTCCTCACTTATACTGTTCATCTGGTAACATGTACCGTGTGTATTAAACCATCAGGGGAACACACTCTCCTCACTTATACTGTTCATCTGGTAACATGTCCCGTGTATATTAAACAATCAGGGGAAAACACTCTCCTCACTTATACTGTTCACCTGGTGACATGTCCCATGTATATTAAACCATCAGGGCAACACTCTTTTCTCTCTTAAACTGTTCACCTGGTAACATGTCCCATGTTTATTAAACCATCAGGGGAACACACCCTCCTCACTTATACTCTTCACCTGGTGACATGTCCCGTGTGTATTAAACAATCAGGGGAAAACCCTCTCCTCACTTACACTTTTCACCTGGTAACATGTCCCATGTATATTAAACCATCAGATGAACACACTCTCCTCACTTATACTGTTCACCTGGTAACATGTCCCGTCAGTATTAAACCATCAGGGGAACACACTCTCCTCCATTATACTGTTCACCTGGTAACATGTCTCGTGTGTATTAAACAATCAGGGGAACACACTCTCCTCACATATACTGATCATCTGGTAACATGTCCCGTCAGTATTAAACCATCCAGGGAACACACTCTCCTCACTTATACTGTTCACCTGGTAACATGTCCCGTGTATATTAAGCCATCAGGGGAACACACTCTCCTCACTTATACTGTTCAACTGGTAACATGTCCCGTCAGTATTAAACCATCCAGGGAACACACTCTCCTCACTTATACTGTTCACCTGGTAACATGTCCTGTGCGCATTAAACCATCCAGGGAACACACTCTCCTCACTTATAATGTTCACCTGGTAACATGTCCTGTGCGCATTAAACCATCAGGGGAACACACTCTCCTCACTTCTACTGTTCGCCTGGTAACATGTCCCGTGTGTATTAAACAATCAGGGAACACACTCGCCTCACTTATACTGTTCATCTGGTAACATGTCCCGTGTGTATTAAACAATCAGGGGAACACAGTCTCCTCACTTATGCAGTTCACCTGGTAACATGTCCCGTGTATATTAAACCATCAGGGGAAGACACTCTCCTCACTTATAAAGTTCACCTGGTATCATGTCCCATGCATATTAAACCATCAGGGGAACACACTCTCCTCACTTATACTGTTCACCTGGTAACATGTCCCGTGTGTATTAAACAATCAGGGGAACACACTCTCCTCACTTATACTGTTCACCTGGTAACATGTCCCGTGAATATTAAACAATCAGGGGAACACACTCTCCTCACTTATACTGTTCATCTGGTAACATGTCCCGTGTGTATTAAACAATCAGGGGAACACACTCTCCTCACTTATACTGTTCATCTGGTAACATGTCCCGTGGTGTATTAAACAATCAGGGGAACACACTCTCCTCACTTATACTGTTCACCTGGTAACATGTCCTGTGTGTATTAAACCATCAGGGGAACACACTCTCCTCACTTATACTGTTCATCTGGTAACATGTCCCTTGGTGTATTAAACAATCAGGGGAACACACTCTCCTCACTTATACTGTTCACCTGGTAACATGTCCTGTGTGTATTAAACCATCAGGGGAACACACTATCCTCACTTATACTGTTCATCTGGTAACATGTCCCGTGGTGTATTAAACAATCAGGGGAACACACTCTCCTCACTTATACTGTTCACCTGGTAACATGTCCTGTGTGTATTAAACCATCAGGGGAACACACGCTCCTCATTTATACTGTTCATCTGGTACCATATCACGTCAGTAGTAAACAATCAGGGGAACACACTCTCCTCACTTATACTGTTCATCTGGTAACATGTCCCGTGTTTATTAAACAATCAGGGGAACACACTCTCCTCACTTATCCAGTTCATCTGGTAACATGTCCCGTCAGTATTAAACCATCCAGGGAACACACTCTCCTCACTTATACTGTTCACCTGGTAACATGTCCCGTGCATATTAAGCCATCAGGGGAACACACTCTCCTCACTTATACTGTTCATCTGGTAACATGTCCCGTCAGTATTAAACCTTCAGGGGAACACACTCTCCTCACTTATACTGTTCACCTGGTAACATGTCCCGTGTATATTAAACCATCAGGGGAACACAGTCTCCTCACTTATACTGTTCACCTGGTAACATGTCCAATGCATATTAAACAATCAGGGGAACACACTCTGCTCACTTATACTGTTCATCTGGTAACATGTCCCGTGGTGTATTAAACAATCAGGGGAACACACTCTCCTCACTTATACTGTTCACCTGGTAACATGTCCTGTGTGTATTAAACCATCAGGGGAACACACCTTCCTCACTTATACTGTTCATTAGGTAACATGTCCCGTGGTGTATTAAACAATCAGGGGAACACACTCTCTTCACTTATACTGTTCACCTGGTAACATGTCCTGTGTGTATTAAACCATCAGGGGAACACACGCTCCTCATTTATACTGTTCATCTGGTACCATATCACGTCAGTAGTAAACAATCAGGGGAACACACTCTCCTCACTTATACTGTTCATCTGGTAACATGTCCCGTGTTTATTAAACAATCAGGGGAACACACTCTCCTCACTTATCCAGTTCATCTGGTAACATGTCCCGTCAGTATTAAACCATCCAGGGAACACACTCTCCTCACTTATACTGTTCACCTGGTAACATGTCCCGTGCATGTTAAGCCATCAGGGGAACACACTCTCCTCACTTATACTGTTCATCTGGTAACATGTCCCGTGTGTATTAAACAATCAGGGGAACACATTCTCCTCACTTATACTGTTCACATGGTAACATGTCCCGTGTACATTAAAACATCAGGGGAAGACACTCTCCTCACTTATACTGTTCACCTGGTAACATGTCCCGTGAGTATTAAACAATCAGGGGAACACACTCTCCTCACTTATACTGTTCACCTGGTAACATGTCCCGTGTGTATTAAACAATCAGGGGAACACACTCTCCTCACTTATACTGTTCATCTGGTAACATGTCCTATGTGTATTAAACAATCAGGGGAACACACTCTCCTCACTTATACTGTTCATCTGGTAACATGTACCGTGTGTATTAAACCATCAGGGGAACACACTCTCCTCACTTATACTGTTCATCTGGTAACATGTACCGTGTGTATTAAACCATCAGGGGAACACACTCTCCTCACTTATACTGTTCATCTGGTAACATGTACCGTGTGTATTAAACCATCAGGGGAACACACTCTCCTCACTTATACTGTTCATCTGGTAACATGTCCCGTGTATATTAAACAATCAGGGGAAAACACTCTCCTCACTTATACTGTTCACCTGGTGACATGTCCCATGTATATTAAACCATCAGGGCAACACTCTTTTCTCTCTTAAACTGTTCACCTGGTAACATGTCCCATGTTTATTAAACCATCAGGGGAACACACCCTCCTCACTTATACTCTTCACCTGGTGACATGTCCCGTGTGTATTAAACAATCAGGGGAAAACCCTCTCCTCACTTACACTTTTCACCTGGTAACATGTCCCATGTATATTAAACCATCAGATGAACACACTCTCCTCACTTATACTGTTCACCTGGTAACATGTCCCGTCAGTATTAAACCATCAGGGGAACACACTCTCCTCCATTATACTGTTCACCTGGTAACATGTCCCGTGTGTATTAAACAATCAGGGGAACACACTCTCCTCACTTATACTGATCATCTGGTAACATGTCCCGTGTGTATTAAACAATCAGGGGAACACACTCTCCTCACTTATACAGTTCACTTGGTGACATGTCCCGTGCGTATTAAACCATCAGGGGAACACACTCTCCTCACTTATACTGTTCATCTGGTAACATATCACGTCAGTATTAAACAATCAGGGGAACACATTCTCCTCACTTATACTCTTCACCTGGTAACATGCCCCGTGCGTATTAAACAATCAGGGGAACATACTCTCCTCACTATTACAGTTCACCTGGTGACATGTCCTGTGTATATTAAACCATCAGGGGAACACACTCTCCTCACTTATACTGTTCACCTGGTAACATGTCACGTGTGCATGAAACTAACATGGTAAAACATTGTCCTCACTTATACTGTTCACCTGGTAACATGTCCCGTGCGTATTAAATCATCAGGGGAACACACTCTCCTCACTTATACTGCACACCTGGTGACATGTCCCGTGTATATTCAACCATCAGGGGAACACACTCTCCTCACTTATACTGATCATCTGGTAACATGTCCCGTGTGTATTAAACCATCCGGGGAACAAACTCTCCTCACTAAAACTGTTCATCTGGTAACATGTCCCGTGTGTATTAAACCATCAGGGGAACACACTCTCCTCACTTATACTGTTCATCTGGTAACATGTCCCATGTATATTAAACAATCAGGGGAACACCCTCTCCTCACTTACACTTTTCACCTGGTAACATGTCCCATGTATATTAAACCATCAGGGGAACACACTCTCCTCACTTATACTGTTCACCTGGTAACATGTCCCGTGTGTATTAAACCATCAGGGGAACACACTCTCCTCACTTATACTGTTCATCTGGTAACATGTCCCGTCAGTATTAAACCATCAGGGGAACACACTCTCCTCACTTATACTGTTCAACTGATAACATGTCCCGTGTATATTAAACCATCAGGGGAACACACTCTCCTCACTTATACTGTTCACCTGGTAACATGTCCCGTGTTTATTAAACCATCAGGGGAACACACTCTCCTCACTTATACTGTTCAACTGGTAACATGTCCCGTGTGTATTAAACCATCAGGGGAACACACTCTCCTCACTTATACTGTTCACCTGGTAACACGTCCCGTGTATATTAAACTATCAAGGGAACACACTCTCCTCACTTATACTGTTCATCTGGTAACATGTCCCGTGTTTATTAAACAATCAGGGGAACACCCTCTCCTCACTTATACTGTTCATCTGGTAACATGTCCCGTGTATATTAAACTATCAAGGGAACACACTCTCCTCACTTATACTGTTCACCTGGTAACATGTCCCGTGTTTATTAAACAATCAGGGGAACACCCTCTCCTCACTTATACTGTTCATCTGGTAACATGTCCCGTGTATATTAAACTATCAAGGGAACACACTCTCCTCACTTATACTGTTCACCTGGTAACATGTCCCGTGTTTATTAAACAATCAGGGGAACACCCTCTCCTCACTTATACTGTTCATCTGGTAACATGTCCCGTGTGTATTAAACAATCAGGGGAACACACTCTCCTCACTTATACAGTTCACTTGGTGACATGTCCCGTGCGTATTAAACCATTAGGGGAACACAATCTCCTCACTTATACTGTTCATCTTGTAACATATCCCGTCAGTATTAAACCTTCAGGGGAACACACTCTCCTTACTTATACTGTTCATCTGGTAACATGTCCCGTGTATATTAAACCATCAGGGGAACACACTCTCCTCACTTATACTGTTCACCTGGTAACATGTCCCGTGTGTAATAAACAATCAGGGGAACACACTCTCCTCACTTTTACTGTTCACCTGGTAACATGTCCCGTGTGTATTAAACCATCAGGGGAACACACTCTCCTCACTTATACTGTTCATCTGGTAACACGTCCCGTGTATATTAAACCATCAGGGGAACACACTCTCCTCACTTATACTGTTCACCTGGTAACATGTCCCGTGAATATTAAACCATCAGGGGAACACACTCTCCTCACTTATACTGTTCATCTGGTAACATGTCCCGTGTATATTAAACCATCAGGGGAACACATTCTCCTCACTTATACTGTTCACCTGGTTACATATCCCATGTATATTAAACCATCAGGGGAACACACTCTCCTCACTTATACTGTTCATCTGGTAACATGTCCCGTGTATATTAAACAATCAGGGGAACACACTCTCCTCATTTATACTGTTCATCTGGTAACATTTCCCGTGTGTATTAAACAATCAGGGGAACACACTCTCCTCACTTATACTGTTCACCTGGTAACATGTCCCGTGTGTATTAAACCATCAGGGGAAAACACTCTCTTCACTTATACTGTTGATCTGGTATCATGTCCCGTCAGTATTAAACCATCAGGGGAACACACTCTCCTCACTTATACTGTTCAACTGGTAACATGTCCCGTGTGTATTAAACCATCAGGGGAACACACTCTCCTCCATTATACTGTTCACCTGGTAACATGTCCCGTGTGTATTAAACAATCAGGGGAACACGCTCTCCTCACTTATACTGATCATCTGGTAACATGTCCCGTGTGTATTAAACAATCAGGGGAACACACTCTCCTCACTTATACAGTTCACTTGGTGACATGTCCCGTGCGTATTAAACCATCAGGGGAACACACTCTCCTCACTTATACTGTTCATCTGGTAACATGTCCCGTGTGTATTAAACCATCAGGGGAACACACTCTCCTCACTTATACTGTTCATCTGGTAACATGTCCCGTCAGTATTAAACCATCAGGGGAACACACTCTCCTCACTTATACTGTTCAGCTGGTAACATGTCCCGTGTGTATTAAACCATCAGGGGAACACACTCTCCTCACTTATACTGTTCATCTGGTAACATGTACCGTGTATATTAAACTATCAAGGGAACACACTCTCCTCACTTATACTGTTCACCTGGTAACATGTCCCGTGTATATTAAACACTCAGGGGAACACACTCTCCTCACTTATACTGTTCGCCTGGAAACATGTCCCGTGTATATTAAACCATCAGGGGAACACACTCTCCTCACTTATACTGTTCACCTGGTAACATGTCCCATGTTTATTAAACAACCAGGGGAACACACTCTCCTCACTTATACTGTTCACCTGGTAACATGTCCCATGTGTATTAAACCATCAGGGGAAAACACTCTCCTCACTTATACTGTTCACCTGGTGACATGTCCGTGTATATAAAACCATCAGGGGAACACACTCTCCTCACTTATACTGTTCACCTGGTAACATGTCCCGTGTTTATTAAACAATCAGGGGATCACACTCTCCTCACTTATACTGTTCACCTGGTAACATGTCCCATGTGCATTAAACCATCAGGGGAACACACTCTCCTCAATTATACTGTTCACCTGGTCACATGTCCCGTGTATATGAAACCATCAGGGGAACACACTCTCCTCACTTATACAGTTCACCTGGTGAAATGTCCCGTGTGTATTAAACCATCAGGGGAACACACTCTCCTCACATATACTGTTCATCTGGTAACATTTCCCATGTATATTAAGCAATCAGAGGAACACACTCTCCTCACTTAAACTGTTCGACCGGAATCATGTCCCGTGTGTATTAAACCATCAGGGAAACACACTCTCCTCACTTATACTGTTCATCTGGTAACATTTCCCGTGTATATTAAACAATCAGGGGAACACACTCTCCTCACTTATACTGTTCACCTGGTGACATGTCCCGTGTGTATTAAACCATCAGGGGAACACACTCTCATCACTTATACAGTTCACCTGGTGAAATGTCCCGTGTGTATTAAACCATCAGGGGAACGCACTCTCCTCACATATACTGTTCACCTGGTAACATTTCCAATGTATATTAAACAATCAGGGGAACACACTCTCCTCACTTATACTGTTCACCTGGTAACATGTCCCGTGTATATTCAACGATCAGGGGAACACACTCTCCTCACTTATACTGTTCATCTGGTAACATTTCCCGTGTATCTTAAACCATCAGGGGAACACACTCTCCTCACTTATACTGTTCATCTGGTAACATGTCCCGTGTATATTCAACCATTAGGGGAACACACTCTCCTCACTTATACTGTTCATCTGGTAACATGTCTCGTGTTTATTAAACCATCGGGGGAACACACTCTCCTCACTTATACTGTTCATCTGGTAACATGTCCCGTGTATATTAAACCATCAGGGGAACACACTCTCCTCACTTATACTGTTCATCTGGTAAAATGTCCCGTGTGTATTAAACAATCAGGGGAACACACTCTCCTCACTTACACTGTTCACCTGGTAACATGTCCCATGTATATTAAACCATCAGGGGAACACACTCTCCTCACTTATACTGTTCATTTGGTGACATGTCCCGTGTGTATTAAACAATCGGGGGAACACACTCTCCTCACTTATACTGTTCACCTGGTGACATGTCCCGGGTATATTAAACCACCAGGGCATCACACTCTCCTCACTTAAACTTTTCACCTGGTGACATGTCTCGTGTTTATTAAACCATCGGGGGAACACACTCTCCTCACTTATACTGTTCATCTGGTAACATGTCCCGTCAGTATTAAACCATCAGGGGAACACACTCTCCTCACTTATACTGTTCACCTGGTAACATGTCCTGTGTATATTAAACCATCAGGGGAGCACACTCTCCTCACTGAGAGTGTTCAACTGGTAACATGTCCCGTGTGTATTAAACCATCAGGGGAATACAGTCTCCTCACTTATACAGTTCATTTGGTGACATGTCCCGTGTGTATTAAACAATCGGGGGAACACACTCTCCTCACTTATACTGTTCACCTGGTGACATGTCCCGGGTATATTAAACCACCAGGGCATCACACTCTCCTCACTTAAACTTTTCACCTGGTGACATGTCCCGTGTATATTAAACCATCAGGGGAACACACTCTCCTCACTTACACTGTTCACCTGGTAACATGTCCCATGTATATTAAACCATCAGGGGAACACACTCTCCTCACTTATACTGTTCACCAGGTAACATGTCCCGTGTATATTAAACCATCAGGGGAACACATTCTCCTCACTTATACTGTTCACCTGGTAACATGTACCGTGTATATTAAATCATCAGGGGAACACAATCTCCTCACTCATACAGTTCATTTGGTGACTTGTCCCGTGTGTATTAAACAATCAGGGGAACACACTCTCCTCACTTATACAGTTCACTTGGTGACATGTCCCGTGCGTATTAAACCATCAGGGGAACACACTCTCCTCACTTATACTGTTCATCTGGTAACATATCACGTCAGTATTAAACCATCAGGGGAACACGCTCTCCTCACTTATACTGTTCACCTGGTGACATGTCCCGTGTGTATTAAACAATCAGGGGAACACATTCTCCTCAATTATACTCTTCACCTGGTAACATGCCCCGTGCGTATCAAACAATCAGGGGAACATACTCTCCTCACTATTACAGTTCACCTGGTGACATGTCCTGTGTATATTAAACCATCAGGGGAACACACTCTCCTCACTTATACTGTTCACCTGGTAACATGTCACGTGTGCATGAAACTAACAGGGGAAAACATTGTCCTCACTTATACTGTTCACCTGGTAACATGTCCCGTACGTATTAAACCATCAGGGGAACACACTCTCCTCACTTATACTGCACACCTGGTGACATGTCCCGTGTATATTCAACCATCAGGGGAACACACTCTCCTCACTTATACTGATCATCTGGTAACATGTCCCGTGTGTATTAAACCATCAGGGGAACAAACTCTCCTCACTAAAACTGTTCATCTGGTAACATGTCCCGTGTGTATTAAACCATCAGGGGAACACACTCTCCTCACTTATACTGTTCATCTGGTAACATGTCCCGTTTATATTAAACCATCAGGGGAACACACTCTCCTCACTTATACTGTTCAACTGGTAACACGTCCCTTGCGTAAAAAACCATCAGGGGAGCACACTCTCCTCACTTATACTGTTCATCTGGTAACATTTCCCGTGTATATTAAACTATCAAGGGAACACACTCTCCTCACTTACACTGTTCGCCTGGAAACATGTCCCGTGTATATTAAACCATCAGGGGAACACACTCTCCTCACTTATAGTGTTCATCTCGTAACATTTCCCGTGTGTATTAAACCATCAGGGGAACACACTCTCCTCACTTATACTGTTCACCTGGTGACATGTCCGTGTCTATAAAACCATCAGGGGAACACACTCTCCTCACTTATACTGTTCACCTGGTAACATGTCCCGTGTTTATTAAACACTCAGGGGAACACACTCTCCTCACTTATACTGTTCGCCTGGAAACATGTCCCGTGTATATTAAACCATCAGGGGAACACACTCTCCTCACTTATAGTGTTCATCTCGTAACATTTCCCGTGTGTATTAAACCATCAGGGGAACACACTCTCCTCACTTATACTGTTCACCTGGTGACATGTCCGTGTATATAAAACCATCAGGGGAACACACTCTCCTCACTTATACTGTTCACCTGGTAACATGTCCCGTGTTTATTAAACAATCAGGGGAACACACTCTCCTCACTTATACTGTTCACCTGGTAACATGTCCCGTGTATATTAAACCATCAGGGGAACACACTCTCCTCACTTATAGTGTTCATCTCGTAACATTTCCCGTGTGTATTAAACCATCAGGGGAACACACTCTCCTCACTTACACTTTTCACCTGGTAACATGTCCCATGTATATTAAACCATCAGGGGAACAAAGTCTCCTCACTTAAACTTTTCAACTGCTAACATGTCCCGTGTGTATTAAACAATCAGGGGAACACACTCTCCTCACTTATACTGTTCATCTGGTAACATGTTCCGTCAAGATTAAACCATCAGGGGAACACACTCTCCTCACTTATACTGTTCAACTGGTAACATGTCCCGTGTATATTAAACCATCAGGGGAACACACTCTCCTCACTTATACTGTTCATCTGGTAACATGTCCCGTGTGTATTAAACCATCAGGGGAACACAATCTCCTCACTTATACTGTTCATCTGGTAACATGTCCCGTCAGTATTAAACCATCAGGGGAACACACTCTCCTCACTTATACTGTTCAGCTGGTAACATGTCCCGTGTGTATTAAACCATCAGGGGAACACACTCTCCTCACTTATACTGTTCATCTGGTAACATGTCCCGTGTATATTAAACCATCAGGGGAACACACTCTCCTCACTTATACTGTTCATCTGGTAACACGTCCCTTGCGTAAAAAACCATCAGGGGAACACACTCTCCTCACTTATACTGTTCATCTGGTAACATGTCCCGTGTATATTAAACTATCAAGGGAACACACTCTCCTCACTTATACTGTTCACCTGGTAACATGTCCCGTGTATATTAAACACTCAGGGGAACACACTCTCCTCACTTATACTGTTCGCCTGGAAACATGTCCCGTGTATATTAAACCATCAGGGGAACACACTCTCCTCACTTATACTGTTCACCTGGTAACATGTCCCATGTTTATTAAACAATCAGGGGAACACACTCTCCTCACTTATACTGTTCACCTGGTAACATGTCCCATGTGTATTAAACCATCAGGGGAAAACACTCTCCTCACTTATACTGTTCACCTGGTGACATGTCCGTGTATATAAAACCATCAGGGGAACACACTCTCCTCACTTATACTGTTCACCTGGTAACATGTCCCGTGTTTATTAAACAATCAGGGGATCACACTCTCCTCACTTATACTGTTCACCTGGTAACATGTCCCATGTGCATTAAACCATCAGGGGAACACACTCTCCTCAATTATACTGTTCACCTGGTCACATGTCCCGTGTATATGAAACCATCAGGGGAACACACTCTCCTCACTTATACAGTTCACCTGGTGAAATGTCCCGTGTGTATTAAACCATCAGGGGAACACACTCTCCTCACATATACTGTTCATCTGGTAACATTTCCCATGTATATTAAGCAATCAGAGGAACACACTCTCCTCACTTAAACTGTTCGACCGGAATCATGTCCCGTGTGTATTAAACCATCAGGGAAACACACTCTCCTCACTTATACTGTTCATCTGGTAACATGTCCCGTGTGTATTAAACCATCAGGGGAACACACTCTCCTCACTTATACAGTTCACCTGGTGAAATGTCCCGTGTGTATTAAACCATCAGGGGAACACACTCTCCTCACATATACTGTTCACCTGGTAACATTTCCAATGTATATTAAACAATCAGGGGAACACACTCTCCTCACTTATACTGTTCACCTAGTAACATGTCCCGTGTATATTCAACGATCAGGGGAACACACTCTCCTCACTTATACTGTTCATCTGGTAACATTTCCCGTGTATCTTAAACCATCAGGGGAACACACTCTCCTCACTTATACTGTTCATCTGGTAACATGTCCCGTGTATATTCAACCATTAGGGGAACACACTCTCCTCACTTATACTGTTCATCTGGTAACATGTCTCGTGTTTATTAAACCATCGGGGGAACACACTCTCCTCACTTATACTGTTCATCTGGTAACATGTCCCGTGTATATTAAACCATCAGGGGAACACACTCTCCTCACTTATACTGTTCATCTGGTAAAATGTCCCGTGTGTATTAAACAATCAGGGGAACACACTCTCCTCACTTACACTGTTCACCTGGTAACATGTCCCATGTATATTAAACCATCAGGGGAACACACTCTCCTCACTTATACTGTTCATCTGGTAACATGTCCCGTCAGTATTAAACCATGAGGGGAACACACTCTCCTCACTTATACTGTTCACCTGGTAACATGTCCTGTGTATATTAAACCGTCAGGGGAACACACTCTCCTCACTGAGAGTGTTCATCTGGTAACATGTCCCGTGTGTATTAAACCATCAGGGGAATACAGTCTCCTCACTTATACAGTTCATTTGGTGACATGTCCCGTGTGTATTAAACAATCGGGGGAACACACTCTCCTCACTTATACTGTTCACCTGGTGACATGTCCCGGGTATATTAAACCACCAGGGCATCACACTCTCCTCACTTAAACTTTTCACCTGGTGACATGTCCCGTGTATATTAAACCATCAGGGGAACACACTCTCCTCACTTACACTGTTCACCTGGTAACATGTCCCATGTATATTAAACCATCAGGGGAACACACTCTCCTCACTTATACTGTTCACCAGGTAACATGTCCCGTGTATATTAAACCATCAGGGGAACACATTCTCCTCACTTATACTGTTCACCTGGTAACATGTACCGTGTATATTAAATCATCAGGGGAACACAATCTCCTCACTCATACAGTTCATTTGGTGACTTGTCCCGAGTGTATTAAACAATCAGGGGAACACACTCTCCTCACTTATACAGTTCATCTGGTAACATATCACGTCAGTATTAAACCATCAGGGGAACACGCTCTCCTCACTTATACTGTTCACCTGGTGACGTGTCCCGTGTGTATTAAACAATCAGGGGAACACATTCTCCTCAATTATACTCTTCACCTGGTAACATGCCCCGTGCGTATCAAACAATCAGGGGAACATACTCTCCTCACTATTACAGTTCACCTGGTGACATGTCCTGTGTATATTAAACCATCAGGGGAACACACTCTCCTCACTTATACTGTTCACCTGGTAACATGTCACGTGTGCATGAAACTAACAGGGGAAAACATTGTCCTCACTTATACTGTTCACCTGGTAACATGTCCCGTACGTATTAAACCATCAGGGGAACACACTCTCCTCACTTATACTGCACACCTAGTGACATGTCCCGTGTATATTCAACCATCAGGGGAACACACTTTCCTCACTTATACTGATCATCTGGTAACATGTCCCGTGTGTATTAAACCATCAGGGGAACAAACTCGCCTCACTAAAACTGTTCATCTGGTAACATGTCCCGTGTGTATTAAACCATCAGGGGAACACACTCTCCTCACTTATACTGTTCATCTGGTAACATGTCCCGTTTATATTAAACCATCAGGGGAACACACTCTCCTCACTTATACTGTTCAACTGGTAACACGTCCCTTGCGTAAAAAACCATCAGGGGAGCACACTCTCCTCACTTATACTGTTCATCTGGTAACATTTCCCGTGTATATTAAACTATCAAGGGAACACACTCTCCTCACTTACACTGTTCGCCTGGAAACATGTCCCGTGTATATTAAACCATCAGGGGAACACACTCTCCTCACTTATAGTGTTCATCTCGTAACATTTCCCGTGTGTATTAAACCATCAGGGGAACACACTCTCCTCACTTATACTGTTCACCTGGTGACATGTCCGTGTATATAAAACCATCAGGGGAACACACTCTCCTCACTTATACTGTTCACCTGGTAACATGTCCCGTGTTTATTAAACACTCAGGGGAACACACTCTCCTCACTTATACTGTTCGCCTGGAAACATGTCCCGTGTATATTAAACCATCAGGGGAACACACTCTCCTCACTTATAGTGTTCATCTCATAACATTTCCCGTGTGTATTAAACCATCAGGGGAACACACTCTCCTCACTTATACTGTTCCCCTGGTGACATGTCCGTGTATATAAAACCATCAGGGGAACACACTCTCCTCACTTATACTGTTCACCTGGTAACATGTCCCGTGTTTATTAAACAATCAGGGGAACACACTCTCCTCACTTATACTGTTCATCTGGTAACATGTACCGTGTGTATTAAACAATCAGGGGAACACACTCTCCTCACTTATACAGTTCACTTGGTGACATGTCCCGTGCGTATTAAACCATCAGGGGAACACACTCTCCTCACTTATACTGTTCATCTTGTAACATATCCCGTCAGTATTAAACCATCAGGGGAACACACTCTCCTCACTTATACTGTTCACCTGGTTACATATCCCGTGTATATTAAACAATCAGGGGAACACACTCTCCTCACTTATACTGTTCATCTGGTAACATGTCCCGTGTATATTAAACCATCAGTGGAACACACTCTCCTCACTTATACTGCTCATCTGGTAACATTTCCCGTGTGTATTAAACCATCAGGGGAACACACTCTCCTCACTTACACTTTTCACCTGGTAACATGTCCCATGTATATTAAACGATCAGGGGAACAAAGTCTCCTCACTTAAACTTTTCAACTGCTAACATGTCCCGTGTGTATTAAACAATCAGGGGAACACACTCTCCTCACTTATACTGTTCATCTGGTAACATGTTCCGTCAGTATTAAACCATCAGGGGAACACACTCTCCTCACTTATACTGTTCAACTGGTAACATGTCCCGTGTATATTAAACCATCAGGGGAACACACTCTCCTCACTTATACTGTTCATCTGGTAACATGTCCCGTGTGTATTAAACCATCAGGGGAACACACTCTCCTCACTTATACTGTTCATCTGGTAACATGTCCCGTCAGTATTAAACCATCAGGGGAACACACTCTCCTCACTTATACTGTTCACCTGGTAACATGTCCCGTGTGTATTAAACCATCAGGGGAACACACTCTCCTCACTTATACTGTTCAACTGGTAACATGTCCCGTGTATATTAAACCATCAGGGGAACACAGTCTCCTCACTTATACTGTTCACCTGGTAACACGTCCCTTGCGTAAAAAAACATCAGGGGAACACACTCTCCTCACTTATACTGTTCACCTGGTAACATGTCCCGTGTATATTAAACACTCAGGGGAACACACTCTCCTCACTTATACTGTTCGCCTGGAAACATGTCCCGTGTATATTAAACCATCAGGGGAACACACTCTCCTCACTTATACTGTTCACCTGGTAACATGTCCCGTGTTTATTAAACAATCAGGGGATCACACTCTCCTCACTTATACTGTTCACCTGGTAACATGTCCCATGTGCATTAAACCATCAGGGGAACACACTCTCCTCAATTATACTGTTCACCTGGTCACATGTCCCGTGTATATTAAACACTCAGGGGAACACACTCTCCTCACTTATACTGTTCGCCTGGAAACATGTCCCGTGTATATTAAACCATCAGGGGAACACACTCTCCTCACTTATACTGTTCACCTGGTAACATGTCCCGTGTTTATTAAACAATCAGGGGATCACACTCTCCTCACTTATACTGTTCACCTGGTAACATGTCCCATGTGCATTAAACCATCAGGGGAACACACTCTCCTCAATTATACTGTTCATCTGGTAACATGTCCCGTGTATATTAAACTATCAAGGGAACACACTCTCCTCACTTATACTGTTCACCTGGTAACATGTCCCGTGTATATTAAACACTCAGGGGAACACACTCTCCTCACTTATACTGTTCGCCTGGAAACATGTCCCGTGTATATTAAACCATCAGGGGAACACACTCTCCTCACTTATACTGTTCACCTGGTAACATGTCCCGTGTTTATTAAACAATCAGGGGATCACACTCTCCTCACTTATACTGTTCACCTGGTAACATGTCCCATGTGCATTAAACCATCAGGGGAACACACTCTCCTCAATTATACTGTTCACCTGGTCACATGTCCCGTGTATATGAAACCATCAGGGGAACACACTGTCCTCACTTATACAGTTCACCTGGTGAAATGTCCCGTGTGTATTAAACCATCAGGGGAACACACTCTCCTCACATATACTGTTCATCTGGTGACATTTCCCATGTATATTAAGCAATCAGAGGAACACACTCTCCTCACTTAAACTGTTCGACCGGAATCATGTCCCGTGTGTATTAAACCATCAGGGAAACACACTCTCCTCACTTATACTGTTCATCTGGTAACATTTCCCGTGTATATTAAACAATCAGGGGAACACACTCTCCTCACTTATACTGTTCACCTGGTGACATGTCCCGTGTGTATTAAACCATCAGGGGAACACACTCTCCTCACTTATACAGTTCACCTGGTGAAATGTCCCGTGTGTATTAAACCATCAGGGGAACACACTCTCCTCACATATACTGTTCACCTGGTAACATTTCCCGTGTATCTTAAACCATCAGGGGAACACACTCTCCTCACTTATACTGTTCATCTGGTAACATGTCCCGTGTATATTCAACCATCAGGGGAACACACTCTCCTCACTTATACTGTTCATCTGGTAACATGTCTCGTGTTTATTAAACCATCAGGGGAACACACTCTCCTCACTTATACTGTTCATCTGGTAACATGTCCCGTGTATATTAAACCATCAGGGGAACACACTCTCCTCACTTATACTGTTCATCTGGTAAAATGTCCCGTGCGTATTAAACAATCAGGGGAACACAATCTCCTCACTTACACTGTTCACCTGGTAACATGTCCCATGTATATTAAACCATCAGGGGAACACACTCTCCTCACTTATACTGTTCATCTGGTAACATGTCCCGTCAGTATTAAACCATCAGGGGAACACACTCTCCTCACTTATACTGTTCACCTGGTAACATGTCCTGTGTATATTAAACCATCAGTGGAACACACTCTCCTCACTGAGAGTGTTCATCTGGTAACATGTCCCGTGTGTATTAAACCATCAGGGGAATACAGTCTCCTCACTTATACAGTTCATTTGGTGACATGTCCCGTGTGTATTAAACAATCGGGGGAACACACTCTCCTCACTTCTTCTGTTCACCTGGTGACATGTCCCGGGTATATTAAACCACCAGGGCATCACACTCTCCTCACTTAAACTTTTCACCTGGTGACATGTCCCGTGTATATTAAACCATCAGGGGAACACACTCTCCTCACTTACACTGTTCACCTGGTAACATGTCCCATGTATATTAAACCATCAGGGGAACACACTCTCCTCACTTATACTGTTCACCAGGTAACATGTCCCGTGTATATTAAACCATCAGGGGAACACACTCTCCTCACTTATACTGTTCACCTGGTAACATGTACCGTGTATATTAAATCATCTGCGGAACACAATCTCCTCACTCATACAGTTCATTTGGTGACTTGTCCCGTGTGTATTAAACAATCAGGGGTACACACTCTCCTCTCTTATACTGTTCATCTGGTGACATGTCCCGTGTATTTTAAACCATCAGGGGAACACACTCTCCTCACTTAAACTTTTCACCTGTTGACATGTCCCGTGTATATTAAACCATCAGGGGAACACAGTCTCCTCACTTATACTGTTCACCTGGTAACATGTCCCATGTATATTAAACAATCTGGGGAACACACTCTCCTCACTTATACTGTTCATCTGGTAACATGTCCCGTGTATATTCAACCATCAGGGGAACACACTCTCCTCACTTATACTGTTCATCTGGTAACATGTCCCGTGTTTATTAAACCATCAGGGGAACACACTCTCCTCACTTATACTGTTCATCTGGTAACATGTCCCGTGTATATTAAACCATCAGGGGAACACAGTCTCCTCACTTATACTGTTCATCTGGTAAAATGTCCCGTGTGTATTAAACAATCAGGGGAACACACTCTCCTCACTTACACTGTTCACCTGGTAACATGTCCCATGTATATTAAACCATCAGGGGAACACACTCTCCTCACTTATACTGTTCATCTGGTAACATGTCCCGTGTGTATTAAACAATCAGGGGAACACACTCTCCTCACTTACACTGTTCACCTGGTAACATGTCCCATGTATATTAAACCATCAGGGGAAAACACTCTCCTCACTTATACTGTTCACCTGGTAACATGTCCTGTGTATATTAAACCATCAGGGGAACACACTCTCCTCACTGAGAGTGTTCATCTGGTAACATGTCCCGTGTGTATTAAACCATCAGGGGAATACACTCTCCTCACTTATACTGTTCACCTGGTGACATGTCCCGGGTATATTAAACCACCAGGGCATCACACTCTCCTCACTTAAACTTTTCACCTGGTTACATGTCCCGTGTATATTAAACCATCAGGGGAACACACTCTCCTCACTTATACTGTTCACTTGGTGACAGGTCCCGTGCGTATTAAACAATCAGGGGAACATATTCTCCTCACTTATACTGTTCACCTGGTAACATGTCGCGTGTATATTAAACCATCAGGGGAACACACTCTCCTCACTTATACTGTTCACCTGGTAACATGTACCGTGTATATTAAATCATCAGGGGAACACAATCTCCTCACTCATACAGTTCATTTGGTGACTTGTGCAGTGTGTATTAAACCATCAGGGGAACACACTCTCCTCTCTTATACTGTTCATCTGGTGACATGTCCCGTGTATTTTAAACCATCAGGGGATCACACTCTCCTCACTTAAACTTTTCACCTGGTGACATGTCCCGTGTATATTAAACCATCAGGGGAACACACTCTCCTCACTTATACTGTTCACCTGGTGACATGTCCCGTGTATTTTAAACCATCAGGGGAACACACTCTCCTCACTTAAACTTTTCACCTGGTGACATGTCCCGTGTGTATTAAACAATCAGGGGAACACACTCTCCTCTCTTATACTGTTCATCTGGTGACATGTCCCGTGTATTTTAAACCATCAGGGGAACACATTCTCCTCACTTACACTGTTCACCTGGTAACATGTCCCATGTATATTAAACCATCAGGGGAAAACACTCTCCTCACTTATACTGTGCACCTGGCATCATGTCCCGTGTATATTAAACCATGAGGGGAACATTCTCTCCTCACTTAAACTTTTCACCTGGTGACATGTCCCGTGTATATTAAACCATCAGGGGAACACACTCTCCTCACTTACACTGTTCACCTGGCATCATGTCCCGTGTATATTAAAACATCAGGGGAACACACTCTCCTCACTTATACTTTTCACCTGGTAACATGTACCGGGTTTATTAAACCATCAGGGGAACACACTCTCCTCACTTCTCCTGTTCAACTGGTAACATGTCATGTGTATATTAAATCATCAGGGGAACACACTCTCCTCACTGAGAGTGTTCATCTGGTAACATGTCCCGTGTATATTAAACCATCAGGGGAACACATTCTCCTCACTTATACTGTTCACCTGGTAACATGTACCGTGTATATTAAATCATCAGGGGAACACAATCTCCTCACTCATACAGTTCATTTGGTGACTTGTCCCGTGTGTATTAAACAATCAGGGGAACACACTCTCCTCTCTTATACTGTTCATCTGGTGACATGTCCCGTGTATTTTAAACCATCAGGGGAACACACTCTCCTCACTTAAACTTTTCACCTGGTGACATGTCCCGTGTGTATTAAACCATCAGGGGAACACACTCTCCTCACTTACACTGTTCACCTGGTAACATGTCCCATGTATATTAAACAATCTGGGGAACACATTCTCCTCACTTATACTGTTCACCTGGTGACATGTCCCGTGTATATTAAACAATCAGGGGAACACACTCTCCTCACTTATACTGTTCACCTGGCATCATGTCCTGTGTATATTAAACCATCAGGGGAACACATTCTCCTCACTTACACTGTTCAGCTGGTAACATGTCCCGTGTATATTAAACCATCAGGGGAACACACTCTCCTCACTTATACTGTTCACCTGGTAACATGTGCCGTGTATATTAAACCATCAGGTGAACACACTCTCCTCACTTTTACTGTTCACCTGGCAACATGTCCCGTGTGTATTAAACAATCAGGGGAACACACTCTCCTCACTTATACTGTTCATCTGGTAACATGTTCCGTCAGTATAAAAACCATCAGGGGAACACACTCTCCTCACTTATACTGTTCACCTGGTAACATGTCCCGTGTGTATTAAACCATCAGGGGAACACACTCTCCTCACTTATCCTGTTCACCTGGTAACATGTCCCGTGCGTATTAAGCCTTCAGGGGAACACACTCTCCTCACTGAGAGAGCTCATCTGGTAACATGTCCCGTGTGTATTAAACCATCTGGGGAACAATCTCTCCTCACATATACTGTTCACCTGGTGACATGTCCCGGGTATATTAAACAATCTGGGGAACACATTCTCCTCACTTATACTGTTCATCTGGTAACATTTCCCGTGTATATTAAACCATCAGATGAACACACTCTCCTCACTTATCCTGTTCACCTGGTAACATGTCCTGTGTATATTAAACCATCAGGGGAACAGACTCTCCTCACTGAGAGAGCTCATCTGGTAACATGTCCCGTGTGTATTAAACCATCAGGGGAACAATCTCTCCTCACATATACTGTTCACCTGGTGACATGTCCCGGGTATATTAAACCATCAGGGGAACACACTCTCCTCACTTAAACTTTTCACCTGGTAACATGTCCCACGTATATTAAACCATCAGGGGAACACACTCTCCTCACTGAGAGAGTTCATCTGGTAACATTTCCCGTGTGTATTAAACCATCAGGGGAACACACTCTCCTCACTTAAACTTTTCACCTGGTAACATGTCGCACGTATATTAAACCATCAGGGGAACACACTCTCCTCACTTATACTGTTCACCTGGCATCATGTCCCGTGTATAATAAACAATCTGGGGAACACATTCTCCTCACTTATACAGTTCACTTGGTGACAAGTCCCGTGAAGATTCAACCATCAGGGGAACACACTCTCCTCACTTATACTGTTCATCTGGTAACATTTCCCGTGTATATTCAACCATCAGGGGAACACACTCTCCTCACTTATACTGTTCATCTGGTAACATGTCCCGTGTATATTCAACCATCAGGGGAACACACTCTCCTCACTTATACTGTTCATCTGGTAACATTTCCCGTGTATATTAAACCATCAGGGGAACACACTCTCCTCACTTATACTGTTCATCTGGTAACATGTCCCGTGTGTATTAAACCATCAGGGGAACACACTCTCCTCACTTATACTGTTCACCTGGTGACATGTCCGTGTATATAAAACCATCAGGGGAACACACTCTCCTCACTTATACTGTTCTCCTGGTAACATTTCCCGTGTATATTAAACAATCAGGGGAACACATTCTCCTCACTTATACTGTTCATCTGGTAACATTTCCCGGGTATATTAAACCATCAGGGGAAGACACTCTCCTCACTTATACTGTTCACCTGGTAACATGTCCTGTGTATATTAAATCATCAGGGGAACACACTCTCCTCACTGAGAGAGTTCATCTGGTAACATGTCCCGTGTGTATTAAACCATCAGGGGAACAATCTCTCCTCACTTAAACTTTTCACCTGGTAACATGTCCCATGTATATTAAACCATCAGGGGAACACACTCTCCTCACTTATACTGTTCACCTGGCATCATGTCCCGTGCAAAATAAACAATCTGGGGAACACATTCTCCTCACTTATACAGTTCACTTGGTGACAAATCCCGTGCGTATTTAACAATCAGGGGAACACATTCTCCTCACTTACACTGTTCACCTGGTGACATGTACCGTGTATATTAAAGCATCAGGGGAACACACTCTCCTCACTTATACTGTTCACCTGGTAACATGTCCTGTGTATATTAAACCATAAGGGGAACACCCTCTCCTCACTTAAACTGTTCAGCTGGTAACATGCCTGTGTATATTAAAGCATCAGGGGAACACATTCTCCTCATTTATACTGTTCACCTGGTAACATGTCCTGTGAATATTAAATCATCAGGGGAACACACTCTCCTCACTTATGCAGTTCATTTGGTGACATGTCCCGTGTGTATTAAACAATCAGGGGAACACACTCTCCTCACTTATACTGTTCACCTGGTGACATGTCCCGTGTATATTAAAGCTTCAGGGGAACACACTCTCCTCACTTAAACCTTTCACCTGGTGACATGTCCCGTGTATATTAAACCATCAGGGGAACACACTCTCCTCACTTATACTGTTCACCTGGCATCATGTCCCATGTATATTAAAACATCAGGGGAACACACTCTCCTCACTTATACTGTTCACCTGGCATCATGTCCCGTGTGTATTAAACAAACTGGGGAACACACTCTCCTCACTTACACTGTTCACCTGGTAACATGTCCCATGTATATTAAAACATCAGGGGAACACACTCTCCTCACTTATACTGCTCACCTGGTAACATGTCCCCTCAGTATTAAACCATCAGTGGAACACACTCTCCTCAATTATACTGTTCACCTGGTAACATGTCCTGTGTGCATTAAACCATCAGGGGAACACACTCTCCTCACTTATACAGTTCAGTTGGTGACACGTCCCGTGTATATTAAACCATCGGGGTACACACTGTCCTCACTTGTACTGTTCATCTGGTAACATGTCCCGTCAGTATTAAACCATCAGGGGAACACAAGCTCCCCACTTATACTGTTGTTCTGGTAACATGTCCCGTGCATATTAAACCATCAGGGGAACACACTCTCCTCACTTATACTGTTCATCTGGTAACATGTCCAGTGTGTATTAAACAATCAGGGGAACACACTCTCCTCACTTATACTGTTCACCTGTTGATATGTCACGGGTATATTAAACAATCAGGGGAACTCACTCTCCTCACTTATACTGTTCATCTGGTAACATGTCCCGTCAGTATTAAACCATGAGGGGAACACAAGCTCCTCACTTATACTGTTCATCTGGTAACATGTCCCGTCAGTATTAAACCATGAGGGGAACACAAGCTCCTCACTTATACTGTTCATCTGGTAACATGTCCCGTCAGTATTAAACCATCAGGGGAAAACACTCTCCTCACTGATACTGTTCACCTGGTAACATGTCCCGTGTATATCAAACCATCAGGGGAACACATTCTCCTCACTAATACTGTTCACCTGGTAACATGTCCCGTGTATATTAAACCATCAAGGGAACACATTCTCCTCACTTATACTGTTCACCTGGTAACATGTCCCGTGGATATTAAACCATCAAGGGATCAGACTCTCCTCACTTATACTGTTCACCTGGTAACATGTCCCGTGTGCATTAAACAATCAGGGGAACACACTCTCCTCACTTATACTGTTCACCTGGTGAGATGTCCCGTCAGTATTAAACAATCAGGGGAACACACTCTCCTCACTTATACTGTTCACCTGGTAACATGTCCCGTGTATATTAAACCATCAGGGGAACACACTCTCCTCACTTATACTTTTCACCTGGTAACATATACCGTGTATATTAAACCATCAGGGGAACTCACTCTCCTCAGTTATACTGTTCACCTGGTGACATGTCCCGTGTGTATTAAACCATCAGGGGAACACACTCTCCTCACTTATACTGTTCACCTGGTGACATGTCCCGTGTGTATTAAACCATCAGGGGAACACATTCTCCTCACTTATACTGTTCACCTGGTAACATGTCCCCTCAGTATTAAACCATCAGAGGAACACACTCTCCTCACTTATACAGTTCAGTTGATGACATGTCCCGTGTGTATTAAACAATCAGGGGAACACACTCTCCTCACTTATACTGTTCATCTGGTAACATGACCCGTCTGTATTAAACCAACATGGGAACACAAGCTCTTCACTTATACTGTTCATCTGGTAACATGTCCCGTGCATATTAAACCATCAGGGGAACACACTCTCCTCACTTATACTGTTCAGCTGGTAACATGTCCCGTGCATATTAAACCATCAGGGGAACACACTCTCCTCACTTATACTGTTCAGCTGGAAACATGTCCCGTGCATATTAAACCATCAGGGGAACACACTCTCCTCACTTATACTGTTCATCTGGTAACATGTCCCGTGCATATTAAACCATCAGGGGAACACATTCCGCTCACTTATACTGTTCACCTGTTGACATGTCCCGTGCATATTAAACCATCAGGGGAACACACTCTCCTCACTTATACTGTTCACCTGTTAACATGTCCCGTCAGTATTAAACCATCAGGGGAACACATTCTCCTCACTTATACTTTTCACCTGGTAACATGTCCCGTCAGTATTAAACCATCAGGGGAACACAAGCTCCTCACTTATACTGTTCATCTGGTAACATGTCCCATCAGTATTAAACCATCAGGGGAACACACTCTCCTCACTTATACTGTTCACCTTGTAACATGTCCCGTGTATATTAAACCATCAGGGGAACACACTCTCCTCACTTATACTGTTCACATGGTAACATGTCCCGTGTATATTAAACCATCAAGGGAACACACTCTCCTCACTTATACTGTTCATCTGGTAACATGTCCCGTGCATATTAAACCATCAGGGGAACATATTCTGCTCACTTATACTGTTCACCTGGTGACATGTCCCGTGAGTATTAAACCATCAGGGGAACACACTCTCCTCACTTATACAGTTCACTTGTTGACATGACCCGTGTATATTAAACCATCAGGGGAACACACTCTCCTCACTTATACTGTTCACCTGGCATCATGTCCCGTGTATATTAAACAAACTGGGGAACACATTCTCCTCACTTATACTGTTCACCTGGTAACATGTCCCATGTATATTAAACCGTCAATGGAACACTCTCTCCTCACTTATACTGTTCACCTGGTGACATGTCCCGTGTATATTAAACCATCAGGGGAACACACTCTCCTCACTTATACTGTTCACCTGGCATCATGTCCCGTGTACATTAAACAAACTGGGGAACACATTTTCCTCACTTATGCAGTTCACTTGGTGACAAGTCCCGTGCGTATTAAACAATCAGGGGAACACATTCTCCTCACTTATACTGTTCACCTGGTGACATGTCCCGTGCATATTAAACCATCAGGGGAACACATTCTCCTCACTTATACTGTTCACCTAGTAACATGTCCCGTGTATATTAAACCATCAGGGGAACACACTCACCTCACTTATACTGTTCACCTGGTAACATGATCCGTGTATATTAAACCATCAGGGGAACACACTCTCCTCACTTATACTGTTCACCTGGTAACATGTGCCGTGTGTATTAAACCATCAGGGGAACACACTCTCCTCAATTACACTGTTCACCTGGTAACATGTCCCGTTTGTATTAAACAATCAGGGGAACACACTCTCCTCACTTATACTGTTCACCTGTTGACATGTCCCGTGTATATTAAACCATCATGGGAACACACTCTCCTCACTTATACTGTTCACCTGGTAACATGTCTCGTGTATATTAAACCATCAAGGGAAAACACTCTCCTCACTTATACTGTTCACCTGGTAACATGTCCTGTGTATATTAAACCATCAGGGGAAAGCACTCTCCTCACTTATACTGTTCACCTGGTAACATGTCCCGTGTATATTAAACCATCATGGGAACACACTCTCCTCACTTATACTGTTCACCTGGTGACATGTCGCGTGTGTATTAAACAATCAGGGGAACAAACTCTCCTCACTTATACATTCACCTGGTAACATGTCCTGTGTATATTAAACCATCAGGGGAACACACTCTCCTCACTTATACAGTTCATTTGGTGACAAGTTCCGGCTGTACTAAACAATCAGGGGAACACACTCTCCGCACTTCTACTGTTCACCTGGTGACATGTCCCGTGTATATTAAACCATCAGGGGAACACACTCTCCTCACTTACACTGTTCTCCTGGCAACATGTCCCGTGTATATTAAACAATCAGGGGAACACATTCTCCTCACATATACAGTTCACCTGGTGACATGTCCCGTGTATATTAAACCATCAGGGGAACACACTCTCCTCACTTATACTGTTCACCTGGTAACATGTCCCGTGTATATTAAACCATCAGGGGAACACACTCTCCTCACTTATACTGTTCACCTGGTAACATGTCCTGTGTGCATTAAACCATCAGGGGGACACACTCTCCTCACTTATAATGTTCACCTAGTAACATGTCCCGTGTATATTAAACCATCAGGGGAACACACTCACCTCACTTATACTGTTCACCTGGTAACATGATCCGTGTATATTAAACCATCAGGGGAACACACTCTCCTCTCTTATACTGTTCACCTGGTAACATGTGCCGTGTGTATTAAACCATCAGGGGAACACACTCTCCTCACTTATCCTGTTCACCTGGTAACATGTCCCCTCAGTATTAAACCATCAGTGGAACACACTCTCCTCAATTACACTGTTCACCTGGTAACATGTCCCGTTTGTATTAAACAATCAGGGGAACACACTCTCCTCACTTATACTGTTCACCTGTTGACATGTCCCGGGTATATAAAACAATCAGGGGAACTCACTCTCCTCACTTATACTGTTCACCTGGTAACATGTCCCGTGTATATTAAACCATCAGTGGAACACACTCTCCTCTCTTATACTGTTCACCTGGTAACATGTCCCGTGTATATTAAACCATCAAGGGAAAACACTCTCCTCACTTATACTGTTCACCTGGTAACATGTCCTGTGTATATTAAACCATCAGGGGAAAGCACTCTCCTCACTTATACTGTTCACCTGGTAACATGTCCCGTGTATATTAAACCATCAGGGGAACACACTCTCCTCACTTATACTGTTCACCTGGTGACATGTCGCGTGTGTATTAAACAATCAGGGGAACACACTCTCCTCACTTATACTGTTCACCTGGTAACATGTCTCGTGTATATTAAACCATCAAGGGAAAACACTCTCCTCACTTATACTGTTCACCTGGTAACTTGTCCTGTGTATATTAAACCATCAGGGGAAAGCACTCTCCTCACTTATACTGTTCACCTGGTAACATGTCCCGTGTATATTAAACCATCATGGGAACACACTCTCCTCACTTATACTGTTCACCTGGTGACATGTCGCGTGTGTATTAAACAATCAGGGGAACAAACTCTCCTCACTTATACATTCACCTGGTAACATGTCCTGTGTATATTAAACCATCAGGGGAACACACTCTCCTCACTGAGACTGATCATCTGGTAACATGTCCCATGTGTATTAAACCATCAGGGAAACACACTCTCCTCACTTATACAGTTCATTTGGTGACAAGTTCCGGCTGTACTAAACAATAAGGGGAACACACTCTCCGCACTTCTACTGTTCACCTGGTGACATGTCCCGTGTATATTAAACCATCAGGGGAACACACTCTCCTCACTTACACTGTTCTCCTGGCAACATGTCCCGTGTATATTAAACAATCAAGGGAACACATTCTCCTCACATATACAGTTCACCTGGTGACATGTCCCGTGTATATTAAACCATCAGGGGAACACACTCTCCTCACTTATACTGTTCACCTGGTAACATGTCCCGTGTATATTAAACCATCAGGGGAACACACTCTCCTCACTTATACTGTTCACCTGGTAACATGTCCTGTGTGCATTAAACCATCAGGGGGACACACTCTCCTCACTTATACTGTTCACCTGGTGACATGTCCCATGTGTATTAAACCATCAGGGGAACACACTCTCCTCACTTATACTGTTCACCTGGTAACATGTCCCGTGTATATTAAACCATCAGGGGAACACATTCTCCTCACTTATACTGTTCACCTGGTAACATGTCCCGTGTATATTAAACCATCAGGGGAACACACTCTCCTCACTTATACTGTTCACCTGGTAACATGTCCCGTGTATATTAAACCATCAGGGGAACACATTCTCCTCACTTATACTGTTCACCTGGTAACATGTCCTGTGTGTATTAAACAATCAGGGGAATACACTCTCCTCACTTATACTGTTCACCTGGTAACATGTCCCGTGTGTATTAAACTATCAGGGGAACACATTCTCCTCACTTATACTGTTCACCTGGTAACATGTCCCTTGTATATTAAACAATCAGGGGAACACACTCTCCTCTCTTATACTGTTCACCTGTTAACGTGTCCGGTGTATATTAAACCATCAGGGGAAAGCACTCTCCTCACTTATACTGTTCACCTGGTAACATGTCCTGTGTGTATTGAACAATCAGGGGATTACACTCGCCTCACTTATACTGTTCACCTGGTAACATGTCCTGTGTGTATTGAACAATCAGGGGATTACACTCGCCTCACTTATACTGTTCACCTGGTAACATGTCCCGTGTATATTAAACAATCAGGGGAACACACTCTCCTCTCTTATACTGTTCACCTGGTAACATGTCCTGTGTATATTAAACCATCAGGGGAACACACTTTCCTCACATATACTGTTCACCTGGTAACATGTCCCGTGTATATTAAACAATCAGGGAAACACACTCTCCTCACTTATACTGTTCACCTGGTAACATGTCCTGTGTATATTAAAGCATCTGGGGAACACACTCTCCTCACTTATACTGTTCACCTGGTAACATGTCCCGTGTATATGAAACCATCAGTGGAACACACTCTCCTCACTTATACTGTTCACCTGGTAACATGTCCCGTGTATATTAAACCATCAGTGGAACACACTCTCCTCACTTATACTGTTCACCTGGTGAAATGTCCCGTGTATATTAAACCTTCAGGGGAACATACTCTCCTCACTCGAATCTGTTCATCTGGTAACATGTCCCTTGTATATTAAACCATCAGGGGAACACACTCTCCTCACTTATACTGTTCATCTGGTAACATGTCCCGTGTGTATTAAACAATCAGGGGAACGTACTCTCCTCACTTATACTGTTCACCTGGTAACATGTGCCGTGTATATTAAACCATCAAGGGAACACACTCTCCTCACTTATACTGTTCACCTGGTAACATGTCCCTTGCATATTAAACCATCAGGGGAACACACTCTCCTCACTTATACTTTTCACTTTGTTACATGACCCGTGAGTATTAAACAATCAGGGGAACGCACTCTCCTCACTTATACTGTTCACCTGGTAACATGTCCCGTGTATATTAAACCATCAGTGGAACACACTCTCCTCACTTATACTGTTCACCTGGTAACATGTCCCTTGCATATTAAACCATCAGGGGAACACACTCTCCTCACTTATACTTTTCACTTTGTTACATGACCCGTGAGTATAAAACAATCAGGGGAACGCACTCTCCTCACTTATACTGTCCATCTGGTAACATGTCCCGTCTGTATTAAACCATCATGGGAACACAAGCTCCTCACTTATATTGTTCATCTGGTAACATGTCCTGTCAGTATTAAACCATCAGGGGAACACACTCTCCTCACTTACACTGTTCACCTGGTAACATGTCCCATGTATATTAAACCATCAGGGGAACACACTCTCCTCACTTATACTGTTCACCTGGTAACATGTCCCGTGTATATTAAACCATCAGGGGAACACACTGTCCTCACTTATACTGTTCACCTGGTAACATGTCCTGTGTATATTTAACCATCAAGGGTACACACTCTCCACACTTATACTGTTCACCTGGTAATATGTCCTGTGTATATTAAACCATCAGGGGAAAGCACTCACCTCACTTATACTGTTCACCTGGTAACATGTCCCGTGTATATTAAACCATCAGGGGAACACACTCTCTTCAGTTATACTGTTCACCTGGTAACATGTCCCATGTATATTAAACCATCAGGGGAACACACTCTCCTCACTTATACTGTTCAGCTGGAAACATGTCCCGTGCATATTAAACCATCAGGGGAAAACATTCTGCTCACTTATACTGTTCACCTGTTGACATGTCCCGGGTATATAAAACAATCAGGGGAACTCACTCTCCTCAATTATACTGTTCACCTGGTAACATGTCTCGTGTATATTAAACCATCAAGGGAAAACACTCTCCTCACATATACTGTTCACCTGGTAACATGTCCTGTGTATATTAAACCATCAGGGGAAAGCCCTCTCCTCACTTATACTGTTCACCTGGTAACATGTCCCGTGTATATTAAACCATCATGGGAACACACTCTCCTCACTTATACTGTTCACCTGGTAACATGTCTCGTGTATATTAAACCATCAGGGGAAAACACTCTCCTCACTTATACTGTTCACCTGGTGACATGTCGCGTGTGTATTAAACAATCAGGGGAACAAACTCTCCTCACTTATACATTCACCTGGTAACATGTCCTGTGTATATTAAACCATCAGGGGAACACACTCTCCTCACTGAGACTGTTCATCTGGTAACATGTCCCATGTGTATTAAACCATCAGGGGAACACACTCTCCGCACTTCTACTGTTCACCTGGTGACATGTCCCGTGGATATTAAACCATCAGGGGAACACACTCTCCTCACTTAAACTTTTCATCTGTTGACATGTCCCGTGTATATTAAACCATCAGGGGAACACACTCTCCTCACTTATACTGTTCACCTGGTAACATGTCCCTTGCATATTAAACCATCAGGGGAACACACTCTCCTCACTTATACTGTTCACCTGGTAACATGTCCCGTGTATATTAAACCATCAAGGGAACACACTCTCCTCACTTATACTGTTCACCTGGTAACATGTCCCTTGCATATTAAACCATCAGGGGAACACACTCTCCTCACTTATACTTTTCACTTTGTTACATGACCCGTGAGTATAAAACAATCAGGGGAACGCACTCTCCTCACTTATACTGTTCACCTGGTAACATGTCCCTTGCATATTAAACCATCAGGGGAACACACTCTCCTCACTTATACTTTTCACTTTGTTACATGACCCGTGAGTATTAAACAATCAGGGGAACGCACTCTCCTCACTTATACTGTTCACCTGGTAACATGTCCCGTGTATATTAAACCATCAGGGGAACACACTCTCCTCACTTATGCAGTTCAGTTGAAGACATGCCCCGTGTGTATTAAACAATCAGGGGAACACACTCTCCTCTCTTATACTGTTCATCTGGTAACATGTCCCGTCTGTATTAAACCATCATGGGAACACAGCTCCTCACTTATATTGTTCATCTGGTAACATGTCCTGTCAGTATTAAACCATCAGGGGAACACACTCTCCTCACTTAAACTTTTCACCTGGTGACATGTCCTGTGTATATTAAACCATCAGGGGAACACACTGTCCTCACTTATACTGTTCACCTGGTAACATGTCCCGTGTATATTAAACCATCAAGGGTACACACTCTCCACACTTATACTGTTCACCTGGTAATATGTCCTGTGTATATTAAACAATCAAGGGTACACACTCTCCTCACTTATACTGTTCACCTGGTAATATGTCCTGTGTATATTAAACAATCAGGGGAACACACTCTCCTCACTTACACTGTTCACCTGGTAACATGTCCCATGTATATTAAACCAGCAGGGGAACACACTCTCCTCACTTATACTGTTCACCTGGTAACATGTCCCGTGTATATTAAACCATCAGGGGAACACACTGTCCTCACTTATACTGTTCACCTGGTAACATGTCCCGTGTATATTAAACCATCAAGGGTACACACTCTCCACACTTATACTGTTCACCTGGTAATATGTCCTGTGTATATTAAACCATCAGGGGAAAGCACTCTCCTCACTTATACTGTTCACCTGGTAACATGTCCCGTGTATATTAAACCATCAGGGGAACACACTCTCTTCACTTTTACTGTTCACCTGGCAACATGTCCCGTGTGTATTAAACCATCAGGGGAACACACTCTCCTCACTTATACTTTTCACTTTGTTACATGACCCGTGAGTATTAAACAATCAGGGGAACGCACTCTCCTCACTTATACTGTTCACCTGGTAACATGTCCCGTGTATATTAAACCATCAAGGGAACACACTCTCCTCACTTATACTGTTCACCTGGTAACATGTCCCTTGCATATTAAACCATCAGGGGAACACACTCTCCTCACTTATACTGTTCATCTGGTAACATGTCCCGTGCATATTAAACCATCAGGGGAACACACTCTCCTCACTTATACTGTTCATCTGGTAACATGTCCCGTGCATATTAAACCATCAGGGGAACACATTCCGCTCACTTATACTGTTCACCTGTTGACATGTCCCGTGCATATTAAACCATCAGGGGAACTCACTCTCCTCACTTACACTGTTCACCTGGTATCATGTCCTGTTTATATTGAACCATCAGGGGAACACACTCTCCTCACTTATACTGTTCACCTGGTAACATGTCCCGTCAGTATTAAACCATCAGGGGAACACATTCTCCTCACTTATACTTTTCACCTGGTAACATGTCCCGTCAGTATTAAACCATCAGGGGAACACACTCTCCTCACTGAGAGTGTTCATCTGGTAACATGACCCGTGTGTATTAAATCATCAGGGGAACAGACTCTCCTCACTTATGCAGTTCATTTGGTGACATGTCCCGTGTGTAGTAAACAATCAGGGGAACACACTCTCCTCACTTATACTGTTCACCTGGTGACATGTCCCGTGTATATTAAAGCTTCAGGGGAACACACTCTCCTCACTTATACTGTTCACCTGGTAACATGTCCTGTGTATATTAAACCATCAGGGGAAAGCCCTCTCCTCACTTATACTGTTCACCTGGTAACATGTCCCGTGTATATTAAACCATCATGGGAACACACTCTCCTCACTTATACTGTTCACCTGGTAACATGTCTCGTGTATATTAAACCATCAGGGGAAAACACTCTCCTCACTTATACTGTTCACCTGGTGACATGTCGCGTGTGTATTAAACAATCAGGGGAACAAACTCTCCTCACTTATACATTCACCTGGTAACATGTCCTGTGTATATTAAACCATCAGGGGAACACACTCTCCTCACTGAGACTGTTCATCTGGTAACATGTCCCATGTGTATTAAACCATCAGGGGAACACACTCTCCGCACTTCTACTGTTCACCTGGTGACATGTCCCGTGGATATTAAACCATCAGGGGAACACACTCTCCTCACTTAAACTTTTCATCTGTTGACATGTCCCGTGTATATTAAACCATCAGGGGAACACACTCTCCTCACTTATACTGTTCACCTGGTAACATGTCCCTTGCATATTAAACCATCAGGGGAACACACTCTCCTCACTTATACTGTTCACCTGGTAACATGTCCCGTGTATATTAAACCATCAAGGGAACACACTCTCCTCACTTATACTGTTCACCTGGTAACATGTCCCTTGCATATTAAACCATCAGGGGAACACACTCTCCTCACTTATACTTTTCACTTTGTTACATGACCCGTGAGTATAAAACAATCAGGGGAACGCACTCTCCTCACTTATACTGTTCACCTGGTAACATGTCCCTTGCATATTAAACCATCAGGGGAACACACTCTCCTCACTTATACTTTTCACTTTGTTACATGACCCGTGAGTATTAAACAATCAGGGGAACGCACTCTCCTCACTTATACTGTTCACCTGGTAACATGTCCCGTGTATATTAAACCATCAGGGGAACACACTCTCCTCACTTATGCAGTTCAGTTGAAGACATGCCCCGTGTGTATTAAACAATCAGGGGAACACACTCTCCTCTCTTATACTGTTCATCTGGTAACATGTCCCGTCTGTATTAAACCATCATGGGAACACAGCTCCTCACTTATATTGTTCATCTGGTAACATGTCCTGTCAGTATTAAACCATCAGGGGAACACACTCTCCTCACTTAAACTTTTCACCTGGTGACATGTCCTGTGTATATTAAACCATCAGGGGAACACACTCTCCTCACTTACACTGTTCACCTGGTAACATGTCCCATGTATATTAAACCAGCAGGGGAACACACTCTCCTCACTTATACTGTTCACCTGGTAACATGTCCCGTGTATATTAAACCATCAAGGGTACACACTCTCCACACTTATACTGTTCACCTGGTAATATGTCCTGTGTATATTAAACCATCAGGGGAAAGCACTCTCCTCACTTATACTGTTCACCTGGTAACATGTCCCGTGTATATTAAACCATCAGGGGAACACACTCTCTTCACTTTTACTGTTCACCTGGCAACATGTCCCGTGTGTATTAAACCATCAGGGGAACACACTCTCCTCACTTATACTTTTCACTTTGTTACATGACCCGTGAGTATTAAACAATCAGGGGAACGCACTCTCCTCACTTATACTGTTCACCTGGTAACATGTCCCGTGTATATTAAACAATCAGGGGAACGCACTCTCCTCACTTATACTGTTCACCTGGTAACATGTCCCGTGTATATTAAACCATCAAGGGAACACACTCTCCTCACTTATACTGTTCACCTGGTAACATGTCCCTTGCATATTAAACCATCAGGGGAACACACTCTCCTCACTTATACTGTTCATCTGGTAACATGTCCCGTGCATATTAAACCATCAGGGGAACACACTCTCCTCACTTATACTGTTCATCTGGTAACATGTCCCGTGCATATTAAACCATCAGGGGAACACATTCCGCTCACTTATACTGTTCACCTGTTGACATGTCCCGTGCATATTAAACCATCAGGGGAACTCACTCTCCTCACTTACACTGTTCACCTGGTATCATGTCCTGTTTATATTGAACCATCAGGGGAACACACTCTCCTCACTTATACTGTTCACCTGGTAACATGTCCCGTCAGTATTAAACCATCAGGGGAACACATTCTCCTCACTTATACTTTTCACCTGGTAACATGTCCCGTCAGTATTAAACCATCAGGGGAACACACTCTCCTCACTGAGAGTGTTCATCTGGTAACATGACCCGTGTGTATTAAATCATCAGGGGAACAGACTCTCCTCACTTATGCAGTTCATTTGGTGACATGTCCCGTGTGTAGTAAACAATCAGGGGAACACACTCTCCTCACTTATACTGTTCACCTGGTGACATGTCCCGTGTATATTAAAGCTTCAGGGGAACACACTCTCCTCACTTAAACCTTTCACCTGGTGACATGTCCCGTGTATATTAAACCATCAGGGGAACACACTCTCCTCACTTATACTGTTCACCTGGCATCATGTCCCATGTATATTAAAACATCAGGGGAGCACACTCTCCTCACTTATACTGTTCAGCTGGCATCATGTCCCGTGTGTATTAAACAAACTGGGGAACACACTCTCCTCACTTACACTGTTCACCTGGTAACATGTCCCATGTATATTAAAACATCAGGGGAACACACTCTCCTCACTTATACTGCTCACCTGGTAACATGTCCCCTCAGTATTAAACAATCAGTGGAACACACTCTCCTCAATTATACTGTTCACCTGGTAACATGTCCTGTGTGCATTAAACCATCAGGGGAACACACTCTCCTCACTTATACAGTTCAGTTGGTGACATGTCCCGTGTGTATTAAACAATCAGGGGTACACACTGTCCTCACTTGTACTGTTCATCTGGTAACATGTCCCGTCAGTATTAAACCATCAGGGGAACACAAGCTCCCCACTTATACTGTTCATCTGGTAACATGTCCCGTGCATATTAAACCATCAGGGGAACACTCTCTCCTCACTTATACTGTTCATCTGGTAACATGTCCCGTGTGTATTAAACAATCAGGGGAACACACTCTCCTCACTTATACTGTTCACCTGTTGACATGTCACGGGTATATTAAACAATCAGGGGAACTCACTCTCCTCACTTATACTGTTCACCTTGTGAAATGTCCCATGTGTATTAAACAATCGGGGAACACACTCTCCTCACTTATACTGTTCATCTGGTAACATGTCCCGTCAGTATTAAACCATCAGGGGAACACACTCTCCTCACTTATACTGTTCACCTGGTGACATGTCCCGGGTATATTAAACCATCAGGGGAACACACTCTCCTCACTTATACTGTTCAACTGGTAACATGTCCCGTGTATATTAAACCATCAGGCGAACACACTCTCCTCACTTATTCTGTTCACCTGGTGAAATGTCCCGTGCATATTAAACGATCAGGGGAACACACTCTCCTCACTTATACTGTTCAACTGGTAACATGTCCCGTGTATATTAAACCATCAGGCGAACACACTCTCCTCACTTATTCTGTTCACCTGGTGAAATGTCCCGTGCGTATTAAACAATCAGGGGAACGCACTCTCCTCACTTATACTGTTCATCTGGTAACATGTCCCGTCAGTATTAAACCATGAGGGGAACACAAGCTCCTCACTTATACTGTTCATCTGGTAACATGTCCCGTCAGTATTAAACCATCAGGGGAACACACTCTCCTCACTTATACTGTTCACCTGGTAACATGTCCCGTGTATATCAAACCATCAGGGGAACACATTCTCCTCACTAATACTGTTCACCTGGTAACATGTCCCGTGTATATTAAACCATCAAGGGAACACATTCTCCTCACTTATACTGTTCACCTGGTAACATGTCCCGTGGATATTAAACCATCAAGGGATCAGACTCTCCTCACTTATACTGTTCACCTGGTAACATGTCCCGTGTGCATTAAACAATCAGGGGAACACACTCTCCTCACTTATACTGTTCACCTGGCATCATGTCCCGTGTATATTAAAACATCAGGGGAACACACTCTCCTCACTTATACTTTTCACCTGGTAACATGTACCGGGTGTATTAAACCATCAGGGGAACACACTCTCCTCACTTATACTGTTCACCTGGTAACATGTCATGTGTATATTAAATCATCAGGGGAACACACTCTCCTCACTGAGAGTGTTCATCTGGTAACATGTCCCGTGTGTATTAAATCATCAGGGGAACACACTCTCCTCACTCATACAGTTCATTTGGTGTCTTGTCCCGTGTGTATTAAACAATCAGGGGAACACACTCTCCTCTCTTATACTGTTCATCTGGTGACATGTCCCGTGTATTTTAAACCATCAGGGGAACACACTCTCCTCACTTAAACTTTTCACCTGGTGACATGTCCCGTGTGTATTAAACCATCAGGGGAACACACTCTCCTCACTTACACTGTTCACCTGGTAACATGTCCCATGTATATTAAACAATATGGGGAACACATTCTCCTCACTTATACTGTTCACCTGGTGATATGTCCCGTGTATATTAAACAATCAGGGGAACACACTCTCCTCACTTATACTGTTCACCTGGCATCATGTCCTGTGTATATTAAACCATCAGGGGAACACATTCTCCTCACTTACACTGTTCACCTGGTAACATGTCCCGTGTATATTAAACCATCAGGGGAACACACTCTCCTCACTTATACTGTTCAGCTGGTAACATGTGCCGTGTATATTAAACCATCAGGTGAACACACTCTCCTCACTTTTACTGTTCACCTGGCAACATGTCCCGTGTGTATTAAACAATCAGGGGAACACACTCTCCTCACTTATACTGTTCATCTGGTAACATGTTCCGTCAGTATTAAACCATCAGGGGAACACACTCTCCTCACTTATACTGTTCACCTGGTAAAATGTCCCGTGTGTATTAAACCATCAGGGGAACACACTCTCCTCACTTATACTGTTCACCTGGTAACATGTCCTGTGTGCATTAAACCATCAGGGGAACACACTCTCCTCACTTATACAGTTCATTTGGTGACATGTCTCGTGTGTATTAAACAATCATGGGAACAATCTCTCCTCACTTATACATTCACCTGGTAACATTTCCTGTGTACATTAAACCACCAGGGGAACACACTCTCCTCACTGAGACTGTTCATCTGGTAACATGTCCCATGTGTATTAAACCATCAGGGAAACACACTCTCCTCAATTATACAGTTCATTTGGTGACATGTCCCGTGTGTATTAAACAATCAGGGAAACACACTCTCCGCACTTATACTGTTCACCTGGTGACATGTCCAGTGTATATTAAACCATCAGGGGAACACACTCTCCTCACTTAAACTTTTCACCTGTTGACATGTCCGGTGTATATTAAACCATCAGGGGAACACACTCTCCTCACTTATACTGTTCACCTGGCAACATGTCCCGTGTATATTAAACAATCAGGGGAACACATTCTCCTCACTTATATAGTTCACTTGGTGACAAGTCCCGTGTATATTAAACAATCAGGGGAACACACTCTCCTCACTTATACTGTTCACCTGGAAACATGTCCCGTTTATATTAAACCATCAGGGGAACACACTCTCCTCACTTATACTGTTCACCTGGTAACATGTCCCGTGTATATTAAACCATCAGGGGAACACACTCTCCTCACTTATACTGTTCACCTGGTAACATGTCCTGTGTGCATTAAACCATCTGGGGAACACACTCTCCTCACTTATACAGTTCATTTGGTGACATGTCTCGTGTGTATTTAACAATCAGGGGAACACACACTCCTCACTTATCCTGTTCACCTGGCAACATGTCCCGTGTATATTAAACAATCAGGGGAACACACTCTCCTCACTTATACAGTTCACTTGGTGACATGTCCTGTGCGTATTTAACAATCAGGTGAACACATTCTCCTCACTTATACTGTTCACCTGGTCACATGTCCTGTGTATATTAAACCATCAGGGCAACACACTCTCCTCACTTATACTGTTCACCTGGTAACATGTCCCGTATATATTAAACCATCAGGGGAACACACTCTCCTCACTTCTACTCTTCACCTGCAAACATGTCCTGTGTATATTAAACCATCAGGGCAACACACTCTCCTCACTTATACTGTTCACCTGGTAACATGTCCCATGTATATTAAACCATCAGGGGAACACACTCTCCTCACTTATACTGTTCACCTGGTAACATGTCCCGTGTGTATTAAACCACCAGGGCAACACACTCTCCTCACTTATACTGTTCACCTGGCAACATGTCCCGTGTATATTAAACCATCAGGGGAACACACTCTCCTCACTTATACTGTTCACCTGGCAACATGTCCCGTGTGTATTAAACAATCAGGGGAACACACTCACCTCACTTATACTGTTCACCTGTTGACATGTCACGGGTATATTAAACAATCAGGGGAACTCACTCTCCTCACTTATACTGTTCACCTTGTGAAATGTCCCATGTGTATTAAACAATCGGGGAACACACTCTCCTCACTTATACTGTTCATCTGGTAACATGTCCCGTCAGTATTAAACCATCAGGGGAACACACTCTCCTCACTTATACTGTTCACCTGGTGACATGTCCCGGGTATATTAAACCATCAGGGGAACACACTCTCCTCACTTATACTGTTCAACTGGTAACATGTCCCGTGTATATTAAACCATCAGGCGAACACACTCTCCTCACTTATTCTGTTCACCTGGTGAAATGTCCCGTGCGTATTAAACGATCAGGGGAACACACTCTCCTCACTTATACTGTTCAACTGGTAACATGTCCCGTGTATATTAAACCATCAGGCGAACACACTCTCCTCACTTATTCTGTTCACCTGGTGAAATGTCCCGTGCGTATTAAACAATCAGGGGAACGCACTCTCCTCACTTATACTGTTCATCTGGTAACATGTCCCGTCAGTATTAAACCATGAGGGGAACACAAGCTCCTCACTTATACTGTTCATCTGGTAACATGTCCCGTCAGTATTAAACCATCAGGGGAACACACTCTCCTCACTTATACTGTTCACCTGGTAACATGTCCCGTGTATATCAAACCATCAGGGGAACACATTCTCCTCACTAATACTGTTCACCTGGTAACATGTCCCGTGTATATTAAACCATCAAGGGAACACATTCTCCTCACTTATACTGTTCACCTGGTAACATGTCCCGTGGATATTAAACCATCAAGGGATCAGACTCTCCTCACTTATACTGTTCACCTGGTAACATGTCCCGTGTGCATTAAACAATCAGGGGAACACACTCTCCTCACTTATACTGTTCACCTGGCATCATGTCCCGTGTATATTAAAACATCAGGGGAACACACTCTCCTCACTTATACTTTTCACCTGGTAACATGTACCGGGTGTATTAAACCATCAGGGGAACACACTCTCCTCACTTATACTGTTCACCTGGTAACATGTCATGTGTATATTAAATCATCAGGGGAACACACTCTCCTCACTGAGAGTGTTCATCTGGTAACATGTCCCGTGTGTATTAAATCATCAGGGGAACACACTCTCCTCACTCATACAGTTCATTTGGTGTCTTGTCCCGTGTGTATTAAACAATCAGGGGAACACACTCTCCTCTCTTATACTGTTCATCTGGTGACATGTCCCGTGTATTTTAAACCATCAGGGGAACACACTCTCCTCACTTAAACTTTTCACCTGGTGACATGTCCCGTGTGTATTAAACCATCAGGGGAACACACTCTCCTCACTTACACTGTTCACCTGGTAACATGTCCCATGTATATTAAACAATATGGGGAACACATTCTCCTCACTTATACTGTTCACCTGGTGATATGTCCCGTGTATATTAAACAATCAGGGGAACACACTCTCCTCACTTATACTGTTCACCTGGCATCATGTCCTGTGTATATTAAACCATCAGGGGAACACATTCTCCTCACTTACACTGTTCACCTGGTAACACGTCCCGTGTATATTAAACCATCAGGGGAACACACTCTCCTCACTTATACTGTTCACCTGGTAACATGTGCCGTGTATATTAAACCATCAGGTGAACACACTCTCCTCACTTTTACTGTTCACCTGGCAACATGTCCCGTGTGTATTAAACAATCAGGGGAACACACTCTCCTCACTTATACTGTTCATCTGGTAACATGTTCCGTCAGTATTAAACCATCAGGGGAACACACTCTCCTCACTTATACTGTTCACCTGGTAAAATGTCCCGTGTGTATTAAACCATCAGGGGAACACACTCTCCTCACTTATACTGTTCACCTGGTAACATGTCCTGTGTGCATTAAACCATCAGGGGAACACACTCTCCTCACTTATACAGTTCATTTGGTGACATGTCTCGTGTGTATTAAACAATCAGGGGAACACACTCTCCTCACTTATCCTGTTCACCTGGTAACATGTCCCGTGTATATTAAACCTTCAGGGGAACACACTCTCCTCACTTATGCTGTTCACCTGGTAACATGTCCTGTGTGCATTAAACCATCAGGGGAACACACTCTCCTCACTTATACAGTTCATTTGGTGACATGTCCAGTGTGTATTAAACAATCAGGGGAACACACTCTCCTCACTTATACTGTTCACCTGGTAACATGTCCTGTGTGCATTAAACCATCAGGGGAACAGACTCTCCTCACTCAGACAGTTCATTTGGTGACATGTCCCATGTGTATTAAACAATCGGGGAACACACTCTCCTCACTTATACTGTTCATCTGGTAACATGTCCCATCAGTATTAAACCATCAGGGGAACACACTCTCCTCACTTATACTGTTCACCTGGTGACATGTCCCGGGTATATTAAACCATCAGGGGAACACACTCTCCTCACTTATACTGTTCAACTGGTAACATGTCCCGTGTATATTAAACCATCAGGCGAACACACTCTCCTCACTTATTCTGTTCACCTGGTGAAATGTCCCGTGCGTATTAAACAATCAGGGGAACACACTCTCCTCACTTATACAGTTCATTTGGTGACATGTCTCGTGTGTATTTAACAATCAGGGGAACACACACTCCTCACTTATCCTGTTCACCTGGCAACATGTCCCGTGTATATTAAACAATCAGGGGAACACACTCTCCTCACTTATACAGTTCACTTGGTGACATGTCCTGTGCGTATTTAACAATCAGGTGAACACATTCTCCTCACTTATACTGTTCACCTGGTCACATGTCCTGTGTATATTAAACCATCAGGGCAACACACTCTCCTCACTTATACTGTTCACCTGGTAACATGTCCCGTATATATTAAACCATCAGGGGAACACACTCTCCTCACTTCTACTCTTCACCTGGTAACATGTCCTGTGTATATTAAACCATCAGGGCAACACACTCTCCTCACTTATACTGTTCACCTGGTAACATGTCCCATGTATATTAAACCATCAGGGGAACACACTCTCCTCACTTATACTGTTCACCTGGTAACATGTCCCGTGTGTATTAAACCACCAGGGCAACACACTCTCCTCACTTATACTGTTCACCTGGCAACATGTCCCGTGTATATTAAACCATCAGGGGAACACACTCTCCTCACTTATACTGTTCACCTGGCAACATGTCCCGTGTATATTAAACAATCAGGGGAACACATTCTCCTCACTTATATAGTTCACTTGGTGACAAGTCCCGTGCGTATTAAACAATCAGGGGAACACACTCTCCTCACTTATACTGTTCACCTGGAAACATGTCTCGTGTATATGAAACCATCAGGGGAACACACTCTCCTCACTTATACTGTTCACCTGGTAACATGTCCTGTGTGCATTAAACCATCAGGGGAACACACTCTCCTCACTTATACAGTTCATTTGGTGACATGTCTCGTGTGTATTTAACAATCAGGGGAACACACTCTCCTCCCTTATACTGTTCACCTGGTAACATGTCCCATGCATATTAAACCATCAGGGGAACACACTCTCCTCACTTATACTGTTCACGTGGTAACATGTCCCATGTGTATTAAACCATCAGGGAAACACACTCTCCTCAATTATACAGTTCATTTGGTGACATGTCCCGTGTGTATTAAACAATCAGGGGAACACACTCTCCGCACTTATACTGTTCACCTGGTGACATGTCCAGTGTATATTAAACCATCAGGGGAACACACTCTCCTCACTTAAACTTTTCACCTGTTGACATGTCCCGTGTATATTAAACCATCAGGGGAACACACTCTCCTCACTTACACTGATCACCTGGTAACATGTCCCATGTATATTAAACCATCAGGGGAACACACTCTCCTCACTTATACTGTTCACCTGGCAACATGTCCCGTGTATATTAAACAATCAGGGGAACACATTCTCCTCACTTATACTGTTCACCTGGCAACATGTCCCGTGTATATTAAACAATCAGGGGAACACATTCTCCTCACTTATAAAGTTCACTTGGTAACATGTCCCATGTATATTAAACCATCAGGGGAACACACTCTCCTCACTTATACTGTTCACCTGGTAACATGTCCCGTGTATATTAAACCATCAGGGGAACACACTCTCCTCACTTATACTGTTCACCTGGTAACATGTCCTGTGTGCATTTAACCATCTGGGGAACACACTCTCCTCACTTATACAGTTCATTTGGTGACATGTCTCGTGTGTATTTAACAATCAGGGGAACACACACTCCTCACTTATCCTGTTCACCTGGCAACATGTCCCGTGTATATTAAACAATCAGGGGAACACACTCTCCTCACTTATACAGTTCACTTGGTGACATGTCCTGTGTGTATTAAACCATCAGGGCAACACACTCTCCTCACTTATACTGTTCACCTGGTAACATGTCCCATGTATATTAAACCATCAGGGGAACACACTCTCCTCACTTATACTGTTCACCTGGTAACATGTCCCGTGTGTATTAAACCACCAGGGCAACACACTTTCCTCACTTACACTGATCACCTGGTGACATGTCCCGTCAGTATTAAACAATCAGGGGAACACACTCTCCTCACTTATACTGTTCACCTGGTAACATGTCCCGTGTATATTAAACAATCAGGGGAACACATTCTCCTCACTTATATAGTTCACTTGGTGACAAGTCCCGTGCGTATTAAACAATCAGGGGAACACACTCTCCTCACTTACACTGATCACCTGGAAACATGTCCCGTGTATATTAAACCATCAGGGGAACACACTCTCCTCACTTATACTGTTGACCTGGTAACATGTCCTGTGTGCATTAAACCATCAGGGGAACACACTCTCCTCACTTATACAGATCATTTGGTGACATGTCTCGTGTGTATTAAACAATCAGGGGAACACACTCTCCTCACTTATACTGTTCACCTGGTAACATGTCCTGTGTGTATTAAAAAATCAGGGGAATACACTCTCCTCACTTATACTATTCACCTTGTAACATGTCCTGTGTGTATTAAACTATCAGGGGAACACACTCTCCTCTCTTGTACTGTTCTCCTGGTAACATGTCCTGTGTATATTAAACCATCAGGGGAACACACTCTCCTCACTTATACTGTTCACCTGGTAACATGTCCCGTGTGTATTAAACCATCAGTGGACCACACTCTCCTCACTTATACTGTTCACCTGGTGACATGTCCCCTCTGTATTAAACCATCAGTGGAACACACTCTCCTCACTACAATCTGTTCATCTGGTAACATGTCCCGTGTATATTAAACCATCAGGGGAACACACTCTCCTCACTTATACTTTTCACCTGGTGACATGTCCCCTCTGTATTAAACCATCAGTGGAACACACTCTCCTCACTACAATCTGTTCATCTGGTAACATGCCCCGTGTATATTAAACCATCAGGGGAACACACTCTCCTCAGTTATACTGTTCTCCTGGCAACATGTCCCATGTGCATTAAACCATCAGGGGAACACACTCTCCTCACTTATACTGTTCACCTGGTCACATGTCCTGTGTATATTAAACCATCAGGGGAACACACTCTCCTCACTTATCCTGTTCACCTGGTCACATGTCCTGTGTGTATTAAACAATCAGGGGAACACACTCTCCTCACTTATACTGTTCACCTGGTAACATGTCCCGTGAGTATTAAACCATCAGGGGAAAACACTCTCCTCACTTATACTGTTCAAATGGTCACATGTCCAGTGTGCATTAAACCATCAGGGGAACACACTCTCCTCACTTATACTGTTCACCTGGTAACATGTCCCATGTGTATCAAACCATCAGGGGAACACACTCTCCTCACTTATACTGTTCACCTGGTAACATGTCCCGTGCGTATTAAACAATCAGGGGAACACACTCTCCTCACTTATACTGTTCACCTGGTAACATGTCCCGTGCATATTAAACCATCAGGGGAACACACTCTCCTCACTTATACTGTTCACCTGGTAACATGTCCTGTGTATATTAAACCATCAGGGGAACACACTCTCCTCATTTATACTGTTCACCTGGTAACATGTCCCGTGTGTATTAAACAATCAGGGGAACACACTCTCCTCACTTATACTGTTCACCTGGTAACATGTCCCGTGTATATTAAACCATCAGGGGAACACACACTCCTCACTTATACTGTTCACCTGGCAACATGTCCCGTGTATATTAAACAATCAGGGGAACACATTCTCCTCACTTATATAGTTCACTTGGTGACAAGTCCCGTGCGTATTAAACAATCAGGGGAACACACTCTCCTCACTTATACTGTTCACCTGGAAACATGTCCCGTGTATATGAAACCATCAGGGGAACACACTCTCCTCACTTATACTGTTCACCTGGTAACATGTCCTGTGTGCATTAAACCATCAGGGGAACACACTCTCCTCACTTATACAGTTCAGTTGGTGACATGTCTCGTGTGTATTTTACAATCAGGGGAACACACTCTCCTCCCTTATACTGTTCACCTGGTAACATGTCCCATGCATATTAAACCATCAGGGGAACACACTCTCCTCACTTATACTGTTCACGTGGTAACATGTCCCGTGTATATTAAACCATCAGGGGAACACATGCTCCTCAGTTATACTGTTCACCTGGTAACATGTCCTGTGTGTATTAAACAATCAGGGGAATACACTCTCCTCACTTATACTGTTCACCTTGTAACATGTCCCGTGTGTATTAAACCATCAGGGGAACACACTCTCCTCACTTAATCATTTCACCTGTTGACATGTCCCGTGTATATTAAACCGTCAGGGGAACACACTTTCCTCACTTACACTGATCACCTGGTGACATGTCCCGTCAGTATTAAACAATCAGGGGAACACACTCTCCTCACTTATACTGTTCACCTGGTAACATGTCCCGTGTATATTAAACAATCAGGGGAACACATTCTCCTCACTTATATAGTTCACTTGGTGACAAGTCCCGAGCGTATTAAACAATCAGGGGAACACACTCTCCTCACTTACACTGATCACCTGGAAACATGTCCCGTGTATATTAAACCATCAGGGGAACACACTCTCCTCACTTATACTGTTGACCTGGTAACATGTCCTGTGTGCATTAAACCATCAGGGGAACACACTCTCCTCACTTATACAGTTCATTTGGTGACATGTCTCGTGTGTATTAAACAATCAGGGGAACACACTCTCCTCACTTATACTGTTCACCTGGTAACATGTCCTGTGTGTATTACAAAATCAGGGGAATACACTCTCCTCACTTATACTATTCACCTTGTAACATGTCCCGTGTGTATTAAACTATCAGGGGAACACACTCTCCTCTCTTGTACTGTTCTCCTGGTAACATGTCCTGTGTATATTAAACCATCAGGGGAACACACTCTCCTCACTTATACTGTTCACCTGGTAACATGTCCCGTGTGTATTAAACCATCAGTGGACCACACTCTCCTCACTATAATCTGTTCATCTGGTAACATGTCCCGTGTATATTAAACCATCAGGGGAACACACTCTCCTCACTTATACTTTTCACCTGGTGACATGTCCCCTCTGTATTAAACCATCAGTGGAACACACTCTCCTCACTACAATCTGTTCATCTGGTAACATGCCCCGTGTATATTAAACCATCAGGGGAACACACTCTCCTCTCTTATACTGTTCTCCTGGCAACATGTCCCGTGTGCATTAAACCATCAGGGGAACACACTCTCCTCACTTATACTGTTCACCTGGTCACATGTCCTGTGTATATTAAACCATCAGGGGAACACACTCTCCTCACTTATACTGTTCACCTGGTCACATGTCCTGTGTGTATTAAACAATCAAGGGAACACACTCTCCTCACTTATACTGTTCACCTGGTAACATGTCCCGTGAGTATTAAACCATCAGGGGAACACACTCTCCTCACTTATACTGTTCAAATGGTCACATGTCCTGTGTGCATTAAACCATCAGGGGAACACACTCTCCTCACTCATACTGTTCACCTGGTAACATGTCCCATGTGTATCAAACCATCAGTGGAACACACTCTCCTCACTAATACTGTTCACCTGGTAACATGTCCCGTGCGTATTAAACAATCAGGGGAACACACTCTCCTCACTTATACTGTTCACCTGGTAACATGTCCCGTGCATATTAAACCATCAGGGGAACACACTCTCCTCACTTATAATGTTCACCTAGTAACATGTCCTGTGTATATTAAACCATCAGGGGAACACACTCTCCTCACTTATACTGTTCACCTGGTAACATGTCCTGTGTGTATTAAACAATCAGGGGAACACACTCTCCTCACTTATACTGTTCACCTGGTAACATGTCCCGTGCATATTAAACCATCAGGGGAACACACTCTCCTCACTTATACTGTTCACCTGGTAACATGTCCTGTGTATATTAAACCATCAGGGGAACACAGTGTCTTCACTTATACTGTTCACCTGGTAACATGTCCCGTGCATATTAAACAATCAGGGGAACACACTCTCCTCACTTATACTGTTCACCTGGTAACATGTCCCGTGCATATTAAACCATCAGTGGAACACACTCTCCTCACTAATACTGTTCACCTGGAAACATGTCCCGTGCGTATTAAACCATCAGGGGAACACAATCTCCTCACTTATATTGTTCACCTGGTAACATGTCCCGTGCGTATTAAACAATCAGGGGAACACACTCTCCTCACTTATACTGTTCACCTAGTAACAAGTCCCATGCATATTAAACCATCAGCGGAACACAATCTCCTCAATTATACTGTTCACCTGGTAACATGTCCTGTGTATATTAAACCATCAGGAGAACACACTCTCCTCACTTATACTGTTCACCTGGTAACATGTCCCGTGCATATTAAACAATCAGGGGAACACACTCTCCTCACTTATACTGTTCACCTGGTAACATGTCCTGTGTATATTAAACCATCAGGGGAACACACTCTCCTCACTTATACTGTTCAACTGGTAACATGTCCCGTGCGTATTAAACAATCAGGGGAACACACTCTCCTCACTTATACTGTTCACCTGGTAACATGTCCTGTGTATATTAAACCATCAGGGGAACACACTCTCCTCACTTATACTGTTCACCTGGTAACATGTCCCGTGCATATTAAACCATCAGGGGAACACACTCTCCTCACTTATATTGTTCACCTGGTAACATGTCCCGTGTATATTAAACAATCAGGAGAACACACTCTCCTCACTTATACTGTTCACCTGGTAACATGTCCTGTGTATATTAAACCATCAGGCGAACACACTCTCCTCACTTATACTGTTCACCTGGTAACATGTCCCGTGTGTATTAAACCATCAGGGGAACACACTCTCCTCACTTATACTGTTCACCTGGTGACATGTCCCCTGTGTATTAAACCATCAGGGGAACACACTCTCCTCACTTATACTGTTCACCTGGTGACATGTCCCCTGTGTATTAAAACATCAGGGGAACACACTCTCCTCATTATACAGTTCACTTGGTGACATGTCCCGTGCGTATTAAACCATCAGTGGAACACACTCTCCTCACTTACACTGTTCACCTGGTGACATGTCCCCTGAGTATTAAACCATCAGGGGAACACAATCTCCTCACTTATACTTTTCACCTGGTGACATGTCCCGTGTGTATGAAAACATCAGGGGAACACACTCTCCTCACTTATACTGTTCACCTGGCAACTTGTCCCGGATGTATTCATCAATCAGGAGAACACATTCTCCTCACTATACTGTTCACCTGGTAACATGTCCCGTGTATATTAAACCATCAGGGGAAGACAATCTCCTCACTTATACTGTTCACCTGGTAACATGTCCCATGTATATTAAACCATCAGGGGAACACACTCTCCTCACTTATTCTGTTCACCTGGTAACATGTCCCGTGTGTATTAAACAATCAGGGGAACACACTCTCCTCACTTATACTGTTCACCTGGTAACATGTCCGGTGTATATTAAACCTTCAGGGGAACACACTCTCCTCACTTATACTGTTCACCTGGTAACATGTCCCGTGTATATTAAACCATCAGGGGAACACACTCTCCTCACTTATACTGTTCACCTGGTAACATGTCCCGTGTGTATTAAACCATCAGGGGAATACATTCTCCTCACTTATACTGTTCACCTGGTAACATGTCCCTTGTGTATTAAACCATCAGGGGAACACACTCTCCTCACTTATACTGTTAACCTGCTAATATGTCCCGTGTATATTAAACAATCAGGGGAATACATTCTCCTCACTTATACTGTTCACCTGCTAACATGTCCCGTGAAAATTAAACCATCAGGGGAATACATTCTCCTCACTTATACTGTTCACCTGCTAACATGTCCTGTGTATATTAAACCATCAGGGGAACTCACTCTCCTCACTTATACTGTTCACCTGCTAACATGTCCCATGTATATTAAACCATCAGGGGAACACACTCTCTTCACTTATACTGTTCATCTGGCATCATGTCCAGTGTGCATTAAACAATCAGGGGAACACACTCTCCTCAGTTATAATGTTCACCTGGGAACATGTCCTGTGTATATTAAACAATCAGGGGAACACACTCTCCTCACTTATACTGTTCACCTGGTAACATGTCCCGTGTATATTAAACCATCTGGGGAACACACTTTCCTCACTTATACTCGTCACCTGGTAACATGTCCCACGTATATTAAACAATCAGGGGAACACACTCTCCTCACTTACACTGTTCACCTGGAAACATGTCCAGTGTATATTAAACCATCAGGGGAACACACTCTCCTCACTTATACTGTTCACCTGGTAACATGTCCCCTGCCTGTTAAACCATCATGGGAACACACTCTCCTCACTTATACTGATCACCTGGTAACATGTCCCGGGTGTATTAAACCATCAGGGGAACACACTCTCCTCACTTATACTGTTGACCTGGTAACATGTCCCGGGTGTATTAAACAATCAGGGGAACACACTCTCCTCACTTATACTGTTCACCTGGTAACATGTCCCATGTATATTAAACCATGAGGGGAACACATTCTCCTCACCTATACTGTTCACCTGGTAACATGTCCCATGTATGTTAAACCATGAGGGGAACACACTCTCCTCACTTATACTGTTCACCTGGTGACATGTCCCGTGTATATTAAACCATCAGGGGAACACAATCTGCTCACTTATACTGTTCATGTGGTAACATGTCCCATGTGTATTAAACCATCAGGGGAACAGACTCTCCTCACTTATACTGTTCACCTGGTAACATGTCCCGGGTGTATTAAACAATCAGGGGAACACACTCTCCTCACTTATGCTCGTCACCTGGTAACATGTCCCGTGTGTATTAAACAATCAGGGGAAAACACTCTCCTCGCTTATCCTGTTCAACTGGTAACATGTCCCATGTATATTAAACCATCAGGGGAACACACTCGCTTCACATATACTGTTCCCCTGGTAACATGTCCCGTGTGTATTAAACAATCAGGGGAACACACTCTCCTCACTTATACTGTTCACGTTGTAACATGTCCCGTGTATATTAAACCATCAGGGCAACACACTCTCCTCACTTATACTGTTCACCTGGTAACATGTCCCGTGTGTATTAAACAATCAGGGGAACACACTCTCCTCACTTATACTGTTCACGTTGTAACATGTCCCGTGTATATTAAACAATCAGGGCAACACACTCTCCTCGCTTATCCTGTTCAACTGGTAACATGTCCCATGTATATTAAACCATCAGGGGAACACACTCGCTTCACATATACTGTTCACCTGGAAACATGTCCCGTGTATATTAAACCATCTGGGGAACACACTCTCCTCACTTATACTGTTCAGCTGGTAACATGTCCCGTTTATATTTAACAATCAGGGGAACACACTCTCCTCACTTATACTGTTCAGCTGGTAACATGTCCCGTGTATATTATACCATCAGGGGAACACACTCACCTCACTTATACTGTTCACCTGGTAACATGTCGCTTGTATATTAAACCATCAGGGGAAAGCCCTCTCCTCACTTATACTGTTCACCTGGTAACATGTCCTTTGTGTATTAAACAATCAGGGGAACACACTCTCCTCACTTTCCTGTTCACCTGGTATCATGTCCTGTGTATATTAAACCATCAGGGGAACACACTCTCCTCACTTATACTGATCACCTGGTGACATGTCCCGTCAGTATTAAACCATCAGGGGAACACACTCTCCTCACTTACACTGTTCACCTGGTCACATGTCCCGTCAGTATTAAACCATCAGGGGAAGACACTCTCCTCCCTTTTCTGTTCACCTGGTAACATGTCCCGTGTGTATTAAACCATCAGGGGAACTCACTGTCCTCACTTATACTGTTCACCTGGTATCATGTCCCGTGTACATTAAACCATCAGGGGAAAGCCCTCTCCTCACTTATACTGTTCACCTGGTAATAAGTCCCGTGTATATTAAACCATTAGAGGAACACACTCTCCTCACTTATACTCGTCACCTGGTAACATGTCCCACGTACATTAAACAATCAGGGGAACACGCTCTCTTCACTTATTCTGTTCACCTGGTAACATGTCCCATTTATATTAAACCATCAGAGGAACACACTCTCCTCACTTATACTGTTCACCTGGTAACATGTCCCCTGCCTGTTAAACCATCATGGGAACACAATCTCCTCATTTATACTGATCAACTGGTAACATGTCCCGGGTGTATTAAACCATCAGGGGAACACACTCTCCTCACTTATACTGTTGACCTGGTGACATGTCCCGGGTGTATTAAACAATCAGGGGAACACACTCTCCTCACTTATACTGTTCACCTGGTAACATGTCCCATGTATATTAAACCATGAGGGGAACACATTCTCCTCACCTATACTGTTCACCTGGTAAGATGTCGCGTGTATATTAAACCATCAGGGGAACACACTCTCCTCACTTATACTCGTCATTTGGTAACATGTCCCACGTATATTAAACCATCAGGGGAACACACTCGCTTCACATATACTGTTCACCTGGTAACATGTCCCGTGTGTATTAAACAATCAGGGGAACACACTCTCCTCCCTTATACTGTTCACATTGTAACATGTCCCGTGTATATTAAACCATCAGGGCAACACACTCTCCTCACTTATACTGTTCACCTGGTAACATGTCCCGTGTATATTAAACCATCTGGGGAACACACTCTCCTCACTTATTCTGTTCACCTGGTAACATGTCCCGTTTATATTTAACAATCAGGGGAACACACTCTCCTCACTTATACTGTTCACCTGGTAACATGTCCAGTGCATATTAAACCATCAGGGGAACACACTCGCTTCACATATACTCGTCACCTGGTAACATGTGCCACGTACATTAAACAATCAGGGGAACACGCTCTCTTCACTTATTCTGTTCACCTGGTAACATGTCCCATGTATATTAAACCATCAGGGGAACACACTCACCTCACTTATACTGTTCACCTGGTAACATGTCCCCTGCCTGTTAAACCATCATGGGAACACAATCTCCTCACTTCTACTGATCACCTGGTAACATGTCCCGGGTGTATTAAACCATCAGGGGAACACACTCTCCTCACTTATACTGTTCACGTTGTAACATGTCCCGTGTATATTAAACCATCAGGGCAACACACTCTCCTCACTTATACTGTTCACCTGGTAACATGTCCCGTGTATATTAAACCATCTGGGGAACACACTCTCCTCACTTATACTGTTCATCTGGTAACATGTCCCGTTTATATTTAACAATCAGGGGAACACACTCTCCTCACTTATACTGTTCAGCTGTTAACATGTCCCGTGTATATTAAACCATCAGGGGAACACACTCTCCTCACTTATACTGTTCACCTGGTAACATGTCCCGTGTATATTAAACCATCAGGGGAATACATTCTCCTCACTTATACTGTTTACCAGCTAACATGTCCCGTGTATATTGAACCATCAGGGGAATACAGTATCCTCATTATACTGTTCAGCTGGTAACATGTCCCGTGTATATCAAACCATCAGGGGAACACATTCTCCTCACTTATACTGTTCACCTGGTAACATGTCCCTTGTATATTAAACCATCAGGGGAAAGCCCTCTCCTCACTTATACTGTTCACCTGGTAACATGTCCTTTGTGTATTAAACCATCAGGGGAACACACTCTCCTCACTTTTACTGATCACCTGGTGACATGTCCCGTGTGTATTAAACAATCAGGGGAACACACTCTCCTCACTTACACTGTTCACCTGGTGACATGTCCCGTCAGTATTAAACCATCAGGGGAAGACACTCTCCTCCCTTTTCTGTTCACCTGGTAACATGTCCCGTGTGTATTAAACCATCAGTGGAAGTCACTGTCCTCACTTATACTTTTCAACTGGTATCATGTCCCGTGTATATTAAACCATCAGGGGAAAGCCCTCTCCTCACTTATACTGTTCACCTGGTAATATGTCCCGTGTATATTAAACCATTAGGGGAACACACTCTCCTCACTTATACACGTCACCTGGTAACATGTCCCACGTATATTAAACAATTAGGGGAACACAGTCTCTTCACATATACTGTTCACCTGGTAACATGTCCCATGTATATTAAACCATCAGGGGAACACAGTCTCTTCACATATACTGTTCACCTGGTAACATGTCCCGTGTGTATTAAACAATCAGGGGAACACATTCTCCTCACTTATCCTGTTTACCAGCTAACATGTCCCGTGTATATTGAACCATCAGGGGAATACAGTATCCTCATTATACTGTTCACCTGGTAACATGTCTCGTGTATATTAAACCATCTGGGGAACACACTCTCCTCACTTATACTCTTCACCTGGTAACATGTCTCGTGTATATTAAACCATCAGGGGAACACACTCTCCTGACTTTTACTTTTCACCTGGTGACATGTTCTGTGTATATTAAACCATCAGGGGAACACACTCTCCTCACTTATACTCTTCACCTGGTAACATGTCCCGTGTATATTAAACCATCAGGGGAAAGCCCTCTCCTCACTTATACTGTTCACCTGTTAATAAGTCCCGTGTATATTAAACCATGAGGGGAACACACTCTCCTCACTTATACAGTTCACCTGGTTACATGTCCCGTGTATATTAAACCATCAGGGGAACACACTCTCTTCACATATACTGTTCACCTGGTAACATGTCCCGTGAGTATTAAAAAATCAGGGGAACACACTCTCCTGACTTATACTTTTCACCTGGTGACATGTCCTGTGTATATTAAACCATCTGGGGAACACACTCTCCTCACTTATACTGTTCACCTGGTAACATGTCCCGTGTATATTAAACCATCAGGGGAACACACTCACCTCACTTATACTGTTCACCTGGTAACATGTCCCATGTGTATTAAACAATCAGGGGAACACACTCTCCTCACTTATACTGTTCACCTGGGAACATGTCCTGTGTATATTAAACCATCAGGGGAACACACTCTCCTCACTTTTCCTGTTCACCTGGTAACATGTCCCGTGCGTGTTAAAACATCAGGGGAACACACTCTCCTCACTTATACTGTTCACCTGGTAACATGTCCCGTGAGTATTAAACAATCAGGGGAACACACTCTCCTCACTTATACTGTTCACCTGGTAACATGTCCCGTGTATATTAAACCATCAGGGGAACACATTCTCCTCACTGATACTGTTCACCTGCTAACATGTCCCGTGTATATTAAACAATGAGGGGAAAACACTCTCCTCACTTATACTCGTCACCTTGTAACATGTCCCACGTATATTAAGCAATCAGGGGAACAGGCTCTCTTCACTTATTCTGTTCACCTGGTAACATGTCCCATGTATATTAAATCATCAGGGGAAAGCCTTCTCCTCACTTATGCTGTTCAGCTGGTAACATGTCCCGTGTATATTATACCATCAGGGGAACACACTCTCTTTACATATACTGTTCACCTGGTAACATGTCCCGTGTATATTAGACCATCAGGGGAACACACTCTCCTCACTTATACTGCTCACCTGGTAACATGTCCCGTGTATATTAAACCATCAGGGGAATACATTCTCCTCACTTATACTGTTCACCTGCTAACATGTCCTGTGTATATTAAACCATCAGGGGAACACACTCTCCTCACTTCTACTGTTCACCTGGTAACATGTCCTGTGTATATTAAACAATCAGGGGAACACACTCTCCTCACTTCTACTGTTCACCTGGTAACATGTCCTGTGTATATTAAACAATCAGGGGAAAACACTCTCCTCACTTATACATTCACCTGGTAACATGTCCGGTGTATATTAAACCATCAGGGGAACACACTCTCCTCACTTATACTGTTCACCTGGTAACATGTCGCGTGTATATTAAACAATCAGGGGAACACACTCTCCTCACTTCTACTGTTCACCAGGTAACTTGTCCTGTGTATATTAAACAATCAGGGGAACACACTCTCCTCACTTCTACTGTTCACCTGGTAACTTGTCCTGTGTATATTAAACAATCAGGGGAAAACACTCTCCTCACTTATACATTCACCTGGTAACATGTCCCATTTATATTAAACCATCAGGGGAACTCACTCTCCTCACTTATACTGGTCACCTGGTAACATGTCGCGTGTATATTAAACAATCAGGGGAACACACTCTCCTCACTTATACTGTTCATCTGGTAACATGTCCCGTGTATATTAAACCATCAGGGGAACAAACTCACCTCACTTATACTGTTCACCTGGTAACATGTCCCGTGTATATTAAACCATCAGTGGAACAAACTCACCTCACTTATACTGTTCACCTGGTAACATGTCCTGTGTATATTAAACAATCAGGGGAACAAACTCTCCTCACTTATACTGTTCACCTGGGGAAATGTCCCGACAGTATTAAATCATCAGGGGAACACAGTCTCCTCACTTATACTGTTCACCTGGTGACATGTCCCGTGTGTATTAAACCATCAGGGGAACAAACTCACCTCACTTATACTGTTCACCTGGTAACATGTCCCGTGTATATTAAACCATCAGGGGAACACACTCTCCTCACTTATACTGTTCACCTGGTGACATGTCCCATGTATATTAAACCATCAGGGGAACACACTCTCCTCACTTATACTGTTCACCTGGCAACATGTCCCGGATGTATTCATCAATCAGGGGAACAGATTCTCCTCACTTATACTGTTCACCTGGTAACATGCCCTGTGTGCATTAAACCATCAGGGGAACACACTCTCCTCACTGATACTGTTCATCTGGTAACATGTCCAGTGCATATTAAACCATCAGGGGAACACACTCGCTTCACATATACTCGTCACCTGGTAACATGTGCCACGTACATTAAACAATCAGGGGAACACGCTCTCTTCACTTATTCTGTTCACCTGGTAACATGTCCCATGTATATTAAACCATCAGGGGAACACACTCACCTCACTTATACTGTTCACCTGGTAACATGTCCCCTGCCTGTTAAACCATCATGGGAACACAATCTCCTCACTTCTACTGATCACCTGGTAACATGTCCCGGGTGTATTAAACCATCAGGGGAACACACTCTCCTCACTTATACTGTTCACGTTGTAACATGTCCCGTGTATATTAAACCATCAGGGCAACACACTCTCCTCACTTATACTGTTCACCTGGTAACATGTCCCGTGTATATTAAACCATCTGGGGAACACACTCTCCTCACTTATACTGTTCATCTGGTAACATGTCCCGTTTATATTTAACAATCAGGGGAACACACTCTCCTCACTTATACTGTTCAGCTGTTAACATGTCCCGTGTATATTAAACCATCAGGGGAACACACTCTCCTCACTTATACTGTTCACCTGGTAACATGTCCCGTGTATATTAAACCATCAGGGGAATACATTCTCCTCACTTATACTGTTTACCAGCTAACATGTCCCGTGTATATTGAACCATCAGGGGAATACAGTATCCTCATTATACTGTTCAGCTGGTAACATGTCCCGTGTATATCAAACCATCAGGGGAACACATTCTCCTCACTTATACTGTTCACCTGGTAACATGTCCCTTGTATATTAAACCATCAGGGGAAAGCCCTCTCCTCACTTATACTGTTCACCTGGTAACATGTCCTTTGTGTATTAAACCATCAGGGGAACACACTCTCCTCACTTTTACTGATCACCTGGTGACATGTCCCGTGTGTATTAAACAATCAGGGGAACACACTCTCCTCACTTACACTGTTCACCTGGTGACATGTCCCGTCAGTATTAAACCATCAGGGGAAGACACTCTCCTCCCTTTTCTGTTCACCTGGTAACATGTCCCGTGTGTATTAAACCATCAGTGGAAGTCACTGTCCTCACTTATACTTTTCAACTGGTATCATGTCCCGTGTATATTAAACCATCAGGGGAAAGCCCTCTCCTCACTTATACTGTTCACCTGGTAATATGTCCCGTGTATATTAAACCATTAGGGGAACACACTCTCCTCACTTATACACGTCACCTGGTAACATGTCCCACGTATATTAAACAATTAGGGGAACACAGTCTCTTCACATATACTGTTCACCTGGTAACATGTCCCATGTATATTAAACCATCAGGGGAACACAGTCTCTTCACATATACTGTTCACCTGGTAACATGTCCCGTGTGTATTAAACAATCAGGGGAACACATTCTCCTCACTTATCCTGTTTACCAGCTAACATGTCCCGTGTATATTGAACCATCAGGGGAATACAGTATCCTCATTATACTGTTCACCTGGTAACATGTCTCGTGTATATTAAACCATCTGGGGAACACACTCTCCTCACTTATACTCTTCACCTGGTAACATGTCTCGTGTATATTAAACCATCAGGGGAACACACTCTCCTGACTTTTACTTTTCACCTGGTGACATGTTCTGTGTATATTAAACCATCAGGGGAACACACTCTCCTCACTTATACTCTTCACCTGGTAACATGTCCCGTGTATATTAAACCATCAGGGGAAAGCCCTCTCCTCACTTATACTGTTCACCTGTTAATAAGTCCCGTGTATATTAAACCATGAGGGGAACACACTCTCCTCACTTATACAGTTCACCTGGTTACATGTCCCGTGTATATTAAACCATCAGGGGAACACACTCTCTTCACATATACTGTTCACCTGGTAACATGTCCCGTGAGTATTAAAAAATCAGGGGAACACACTCTCCTGACTTATACTTTTCACCTGGTGACATGTCCTGTGTATATTAAACCATCTGGGGAACACACTCTCCTCACTTATACTGTTCACCTGGTAACATGTCCCGTGTATATTAAACCATCAGGGGAACACACTCACCTCACTTATACTGTTCACCTGGTAACATGTCCCATGTGTATTAAACAATCAGGGGAACACACTCTCCTCACTTATACTGTTCACCTGGGAACATGTCCTGTGTATATTAAACCATCAGGGGAACACACTCTCCTCACTTTTCCTGTTCACCTGGTAACATGTCCCGTGCGTGTTAAAACATCAGGGGAACACACTCTCCTCACTTATACTGTTCACCTGGTAACATGTCCCGTGAGTATTAAACAATCAGGGGAACACACTCTCCTCACTTATACTGTTCACCTGGTAACATGTCCCGTGTATATTAAACCATCAGGGGAACACATTCTCCTCACTGATACTGTTCACCTGCTAACATGTCCCGTGTATATTAAACAATGAGGGGAAAACACTCTCCTCACTTATACTCGTCACCTTGTAACATGTCCCACGTATATTAAGCAATCAGGGGAACAGGCTCTCTTCACTTATTCTGTTCACCTGGTAACATGTCCCATGTATATTAAATCATCAGGGGAAAGCCTTCTCCTCACTTATGCTGTTCAGCTGGTAACATGTCCCGTGTATATTATACCATCAGGGGAACACACTCTCTTTACATATACTGTTCACCTGGTAACATGTCCCGTGTATATTAGACCATCAGGGGAACACACTCTCCTCACTTATACTGCTCACCTGGTAACATGTCCCGTGTATATTAAACCATCAGGGGAATACATTCTCCTCACTTATACTGTTCACCTGCTAACATGTCCTGTGTATATTAAACCATCAGGGGAACACACTCTCCTCACTTCTACTGTTCACCTGGTAACATGTCCTGTGTATATTAAACAATCAGGGGAACACACTCTCCTCACTTCTACTGTTCACCTGGTAACATGTCCTGTGTATATTAAACAATCAGGGGAAAACACTCTCCTCACTTATACATTCACCTGGTAACATGTCCGGTGTATATTAAACCATCAGGGGAACACACTCTCCTCACTTATACTGTTCACCTGGTAACATGTCGCGTGTATATTAAACAATCAGGGGAACACACTCTCCTCACTTCTACTGTTCACCAGGTAACTTGTCCTGTGTATATTAAACAATCAGGGGAACACACTCTCCTCACTTCTACTGTTCACCTGGTAACTTGTCCTGTGTATATTAAACAATCAGGGGAAAACACTCTCCTCACTTATACATTCACCTGGTAACATGTCCCATTTATATTAAACCATCAGGGGAACTCACTCTCCTCACTTATACTGGTCACCTGGTAACATGTCGCGTGTATATTAAACAATCAGGGGAACACACTCTCCTCACTTATACTGTTCATCTGGTAACATGTCCCGTGTATATTAAACCATCAGGGGAACAAACTCACCTCACTTATACTGTTCACCTGGTAACATGTCCCGTGTATATTAAACCATCAGTGGAACAAACTCACCTCACTTATACTGTTCACCTGGTAACATGTCCTGTGTATATTAAACAATCAGGGGAACAAACTCTCCTCACTTATACTGTTCACCTGGGGAAATGTCCCGACAGTATTAAATCATCAGGGGAACACAGTCTCCTCACTTATACTGTTCACCTGGTGACATGTCCCGTGTGTATTAAACCATCAGGGGAACAAACTCACCTCACTTATACTGTTCACCTGGTAACATGTCCCGTGTATATTAAACCATCAGGGGAACACACTCTCCTCACTTATACTGTTCACCTGGTGACATGTCCCATGTATATTAAACCATCAGGGGAACACACTCTCCTCACTTATACTGTTCACCTGGCAACATGTCCCGGATGTATTCATCAATCAGGGGAACAGATTCTCCTCACTTATACTGTTCACCTGGTAACATGCCCTGTGTGCATTAAACCATCAGGGGAACACACTCTCCTCACTGATACTGTTCATCTGGTAACATGTCCCGTGTATATTAAACCATCAGGGGAACACACTCTCCTCACTTATACTGTTCACCTGGGAACATGTCCCGTGTATATTAAACAATCAGGGGAACACATTCTCCTCACTTATACTGTTCACCTGGTAACATGTCCCGTGTATATTAAACCATCAGGGGAAGACACTCTCCTCACTTATACTGTTCACCTGGTAACATGTCCCATGTATATTAAACCATCAGGGGAACACACTCTCCTCACTTATTCTGTTCACCTGTTAACATGTCCCGTGTGTATTAAACAATCAGGGGAACACACTCTCCTCACTTATACTGTTCACCTGGTAACATGTCCGGTGTATATTAAACCTTCAGGGGAACACACTCTCCTCACTTATGCTGTTCACCTGGTAACATGTCCCGTGTATATTAAACCATCAGGGGAACACTCTCCTCACTTAAACTGTTCACCTGGTAACATGTCCGGTGTATATTAAACCTTCAGGGGAACACACTCTCCTCACTTATGCTGTTCACCTGGTAACATGTCCGGTGTATATTAAACCTTCAGGGGAACACACTCTCCTCACTTATGCTGTTCACCTGGTAACATGTCCCGTGTATATTAAACAATCAGGGGAACACACTCTCCTCACTTATACTGTTCACCTGGTAACATGTCCGGTGTATATTAAACCTTCAGGGGAACACACTCTCCTCACTTATGCTGTTCACCTGGTAACATGTCCCGTGTATATTAAACAATCAGGGGAACACACTCTCCTCACTTATACTGTTCACCTGGTAACATGTCCAGTGTGCATTGAACAATCAGGGGAAAACACTCTCCTCACTTCTTCTGTTCACCTGGTAACATGTCGCGTGTATATTAAACAATCAGGGGAACACACTCTGCTCACTTATAGTGTTCACCAGGTAACATGTCCGGTGTATATTAAACCATCAGGGGAACACACTCTCCTCACTGAGACTGTTCATCTGGTAACATGTCTCGTGTGTATTAAACCATCAGGGGAACACACTCTCCTCACTTATACTGTTCATCTGGTAACATGTCCCGTGTATATTAAACCATCAGGGGAACACACTCTCCTCACTTATACAGTTCATTTGGTGACATGTCCCGTGTATATTAAACAATCAGGGGAACACACTCTCCTCACTTATACAGTTCATTTGGTGACATGTCCGTGTATATTAAACCATCAGGGGAACACACTCTCCTCACTTATACAGTTCATTTGGTGACATGTCCGTGTATATTAAACCATCAGGGGAACACACTCTCCTCACTTATACTGTTCATCTGGTAACATGTCCCGTGTATATTAAACCATCAGGGGAACTCACTCTCCTCACTTAAACTTTTCACTTGTTGACATGTCCGTGTATATTAAACCATCAGGGGAACACACTCTCCTCACTTATACTGTTCATCTGGTAACATGTCCCGTGTATATTAAACCATCAGGGGAACTCACTCTCCTCACTTAAACTTTTCACTTGTTGACATGTCCCGTGTATATTAAACCATCAGGGGAACACACTCTCCTCACTTACACTGTTCACCTGGTAACATGTCCCATGTATATTAAACCATCAGGGGAACACACTATCCTCACTTATACTGTTCACCTGGCAACAGGTCCCGTGTATATTAAACACTCAGGGGAACACATTCTCCTCACTTATACAGTTCACTTGGTGACAAGTCCCGTGCGTATTAAACAATCAGGGGAACACATTCTCCTCACTTATGCTGTTCACCTGGTAACATGTCCCGTGTATATTAAACCATCAGGGGAACACACTCTCCTCACCTATACTGTTCACCTGGTAACATGTCTCGTGTATATTAAACCATCAGGGGAACACACTCTCCTCACTTGTACTGTTCACCTGGAAACATGTCCTGTGTGCATTAAACCATCAGGGGAACACACTCTCCTCACTTGTACTGTTCACCTGGTAACATGTCCTTTGTGTATTAAACAATCAGGGGAACACATTCTCCTCACTTATACTGTTTATCTGGTAACATGTCCCGTCATTACTAAACAATCAGGGGAACACAAGCTCCTCACTTATACTGTTCATCTGGTAACATGTCCCGTCAGTATTAAACCATCAGGGGAACACACATCTCCTCACTTATAGTGTTCACCTGGTGACATGTCCCCTGTGTATTAAACCATCAGGGGAACACACTCTCCTCACTTATACTGTTCACCTGGTGACATGTCCCGTGTGTATTAAACAATCAGGGGAACACACTCTCCTCACTTATACTGTTCACCTGGTGACATGTCCTGTGTATATTAAACAATCATGGGAACACACTCTCCTCACTTATACTGTTCACCTGGTGACATGTCCCCTGTGTATTAAACCATCAGGGGAACACACTCTCCTCACTTATACTGTTCACCTGGTGACATGTCCTGTGTATATTAAACAATCAGGGGAACACACTCTCCTCACTTATACTGTTCACCTGGTAACATGTCCGGTGTATATTAAACCATCAGGGGAACACACTCTCCTCACTTACACTGTTCACCTGTTGACATGTCCGGTGTATATTAAAACATCAGGGGAACACACTCGCCTCACTTATACTGTTCACCTGGTAACATGTCCTCTGTATATATTAAACCATCAGGGGAACACACTCTCCTCACTTATACTGTTCACCTGGTAACATGTCCTGTGTATATTAAACAATCAGGGGAACACATTCTCCTCACTTATACTGTTCACCTGATAACATGTCCCGTGTGTATTAAACAATCAGGGGAACACACTCTCCTCAATTATACTGTTCACCTGGTGACATGTCCTGTGTTTATTAAACCATCATGGGAACACACTCTCCTCACTTATACTTTTCACCTGGTGACATGTCCCCTGTATATTAAAAAATCAGGGGAACACACTCTCCTCACTTATACTGTTCACCTGGTGACATGTCATGTGTATATTAAACCATCAGGGGAACACACTCTCCTCACTTATACTGTTCACCTGGTGACATGTCCTGTGTATATTAAACCATCAGGGGAACACACTCTCCTCACTTATACTGTTCACCTGGTGACATGTCATGTGTATATTAAACCATCAGGGGAACACACTCTCCTCACTTATACTGTTCACCTGGTGACATGTCCTGTGTATATTAAACCATCAGGGGAACACACTCTCCTCACTTATACTGTTCACCTGGTGACATGTCATGTGTATATTAAACCATCAGGGGAACACACTCTCCTCACTTATACTGTTCACCTGGTGACATGTCCTGTGTATATTAAACCATCAGGGGAACACACTCTCCTCACTTATACTGTTCACCTGGTAACATGTCCCGTGTATATTAAACCATTAGGGGAACACACTCTCCTCACTTATACTGTTCACCTGGTAACATGTCCCGTGTGTATTAAACCATCAGAGGAACATACTCTCCTCACTTATACTGTTCACCTGGTAACATGTCCTGTGTATATTAAACCATCAGGGGAACACACTCTCCTCACTTATACTGTTCACCTGGTAACATGTCCCGTGTATATTAAACCATCAGGGGAACACACTCTCCTCACTTATACGGTTCACCTGGTTCCATGTCCCGTGTATATTAAACCATCAGGGGAACACACTCTCCTCTCTGATACTGTTCACCTGGTGACATGTCCCATGTGTATTAAACAATCAGGGGAACACACTCTCCTCACTTATGGAGTTCACCTGGTAACATGTACCATGTGTATTAAACCCTCAGGGGAACACACTCCGCTCACTTATTGAGTTCACCTGGTAACATGTCCCATGTATATTAAACCATCAGGGGAACACACTCTCCTCACTTATACTGTTCACCTGGTAACATGCCCTGTGTGCATTAAACCATCAGGGGAACACACTCCCCTCAATTATACTGTTCATCAGGTAACATGTCCCGTGTGTATTAAACAATTAGGGGAACACAATCTCCTCACTTATACTGTTCACCTGGCAACATGTCCCGTGCGTATTAAACCATCAGGGGAACACACTCTCCTCACTTACACTGTTCACCTGGTAACATGTCCCGTGTGTATTAAACCATCAGGGGAACACACTCTCCTCACCTATAATGTTCACCTGGTAACATGTCCCGTGCGTATTAAACCATCAGGGGAACACACTCTCCTCACTTATACTGTTCAGCTGGTAACATGTCCCGTGTGTATTAAACAATCAGGGGAACACACTCTCTTCACTTACACTGTTCACCTGGTAACATGTCCCGTGTGTATTAAACAATCAGGGGAACACACTCTCCTCACTTATACTGTTTACCTGGTAACATGTCCCGTGCGTATTAAGCCTTCAGGGGAACACACTCTCCTCACTTATACTGTTCACCTGGCAACATGTCCCGTGCGTATTAAACCACCAGGGGACACACTCTCCTCACTTACACTGTTCACCTGGTAACATGTCCCGTGTGTATTAAACAATCAGGGGAACACACTCTCCTCACTCAAACTGTTCACCTGGTAACATGTCCCGTGTATATTAAACCATCAGGGGAACACACTCTCCTCACTTATACTGTTCACCTGGTGACATGTCCTGTGTGTATTAAACAATCAGGGGAACACACTCTCCTCAGTTATACTGTTCACCTGGTAACATGTCCTGTGTGTATTAAACAATCAGGGGAACACACTCTCCTCACTTATACTGTTCACCTGGTAACATGTCCCGTGCGTATTAAACCATCAGGGGAACACACTCTCCTCACTTACACTGTTCACCTGGTAACATGTCCCGTGTGTATTAAACCATCAGGGGAACACACTCTCCTCACCTATACTGTTCACCTGGTAACATGTCCTGGGTGTATTAAACAATCAGGGGAACACACTCTCCTCACTTACACTGTTCACCTGCAAACATGTCCCGTGTGCATTAAACAATCAGGGGAACACACTCTCCTCACTTATACTGTTCACCTGCAAACATGTCCCGTGTGCATTGAACAATCAGGGGAACACACTCTCCTCACTTATACTGTTCACCTGGTAACATGTCCCGTGTGTATTAAACAATCAGGGGAACACATTCTCCTCACTTACACTGTTCACCTGGAAACATGTCCCGCGTATATTAAACAATCAGGGGAACACACTCTCCTCACTTATACTGTTCACCTGTTAACATGTCCCGTGTGTATTAAACAATCAGGGGAACACACTCTCCTCACTTATACTGTTCACCTGGTAACATGTCCCGTGTGTATTAAACAATCAGGGGAACACACTCTCCGCACTTATACTGTTCACCTGGTAACATGTCCCGTGTCTATTTAACAATCAGGGGAACACACTCTCCTCACTTATACTGTTCACCTGGTAACATGTCCCGTGTGTATTAAACAATCAGGGGAACACACTCTCCTCACTTATACTGTTCACCTGGTAACATGTCCCGTGTATATTCAACCATTAGAATAACACACTCTCCTCACTTATACTGTTCACCTGGTAACATGTCCCGTGTGTATTAAACCATCAGGGGAACACACTCTCCTCACTTATACTGTTCACCTGGTAACATGTCCCGTGTGTATTAAACCATCAGGGGAACACACTCTCCTCACTTATACTGTTCACCTGGTAACATGTCCCGTGTGTATTAAACCATCAGGGGAACACACTCTCCTCACTTATACTGTTCACCTGGTGACATGTCCCGTTTATATTAAATCATCAGGCGAACACACTCACCTCACTTATACGGTTCACCTGGTAACATGTCCCGTGTGCATTAAACCATCAGGGGAACACACTCTCCTCACTTATACTGTTTATCTGGTAACATGTCTCATGTATATTAAACCATCAGGGGAACACACTCTCCTCACTTATACTGTTCACCTGGTAACATGTCCCGTGCGTATTAAACAATCAGGGGAACACACTCTCCTCACTTATACTGTTCACCTGGTAACATGTCCCGTGTCTATTAAACAATCAGGGGAACACACTCTCCTCACTTATACTGTTCACCTGGTAACATGTCCCGTGTGTATTAAACCATCAGGGGAACACACTCTCCTCACTTATAATGTAGACCTGGTGACATGTCCCATGTATATTAAACCATCATGGGAACATACTCACCTCACTTATACTGTTCCCCTGGTGACATGTCCCGTTTATATTAAACCATCAGTGGAACACACTCTCCTCACTTATACTGTTTATCTGGTAACATGTCCCGTGTATATTAAACAATCAGGGGAACACAGTCTCCTCACTTACACTGTTCACCTGGTAACATGTCCCGTGTATATTAAACAATCAGGGGAACACACTCTCCTCACTTATGCTGTTCACCTGGTGACATGTCCTGTGTGTATTAAAGAATCAGGGGAACACACTCTCCTCACTTATACTGTTCACCTGGTAACATGTCCCGTGTATATTAAACCATCAGGGGAACGCAGTCTCCTCACTTATTCTGTTCACCTGGTAACATGTCCTGTGTATATAAAACCATCAGGGGAACACACTCTCCTCACTTATACTGTTCATCTGGTAACATGTCCCGTGTGTATTAAACAATCAGGGGAACACACTCTCCTCACTTATACTGTTCACCTGGTAACTTGTACCGTGTCTATTAAACAATCAGGGGAAAACACTCTCCTCACTTATACTGTTCACCTGGTCACATGTCCCGTGTGCATTAAACCATCAGGGGAACACACTCTCCTCACTTATACTGTTCATCTGGTAATATGTCCCATGTATATTAAACCATCAGGGGAACACATTCTCCTCACTTACACTGTTCACCTGGTAACATGTCCCGTGTATATTAAACAATCAGGGAAACAAACTCTCCTCAGTTATACTGTTCACCTGGTAACATGTCCTGTGCGTATTAAACAATCAGGGGAACACACTCTCCTCACTTATACTGTTCACCTGGTAACATGTCCCGTGTGTATTAAACCATCAGGGGAACACACTCTCCTCACTTCTCCTGTTGACCTGGTGACATGTCCCGTGTATATTAAACCATCATGGGAACACACTCAACTCACTTATACTGTTCACCTGGTGACATGTCCCGTTTATATTAAATCATCAGGGGAACACACTCACCTCACTTATACTGTTCACCTGGTAACATGTCCCGTTTATATTAAACCATCAGGGGAACACACTCTCCTCACTTATACTTTTCACCTGGTAACATGTCCCGTGTGTATTAAACATGCAGGGGAACACACCTCTCCTCACTTATACTGTTCACCTGGTGACATGTCCCGTTTGTATTAAACCATCAGGGGAATACACTCTCCTCACTTATAGAAATCACCTGGTAACATGTCCCATGTATATTAAACCCTCAGGGGAACACGCTCTCCTCACTTATACTGTTCACCTGGTAACATGTCCAATGTGCATTAAACAATCAGGGGAACACACTCTCCTCACTTGTACTGTTCACCTGATAGCATGTACCGTGTCTATTAAACAATCAGGGGAACACACTCTCCTCACTTATATTGTTCACCTGGTAACATGTCCCGTGTGCATTAAACAATCAGGGGAACACACTCTCCTCACTTATACTGTTCACCTGGTAACATGTCCCGTGTGCATTAAACAATCAGGGGAACACACTCTCCTCACTTATACTGTTCACCTGGTAACATGTTCAATGTGCATTAAACAATCAGGGGAACACACTCTCCTCACTTATACTGTTCACCTGGTAACATGTCCCGTGTGTATTAAACCATCAGGGGAACACACCTCTCCTCACTTATATTGTTCACCTGGTGACATGTCCCGTTTGTATTAAACCATCAGGGGAACACACTCTCCTCACTTATAGAAATCACCTGGTAACATGTCCCATGTATATTAAACCCTCAGGGGAACACACTCACCTCACTTATACTGTTCACCTGGTGACATGTCCCGTTTATATTAAATCATCAGGGGAACACACTCACCTCACTTATACTGTTCACCTGGTAACATGTCCCGTTTATATTAAACCATCAGGGGAACACACTCTCCTCACTTATACTTTTCACCTGGTAACATGTCCCGTGTGTATTAAACATACAGGGGAACACACCTCTCCTCACTTATACTGTTCACCTGGTAACATGTCCAATGTGCATTAAACAATCAGGGGAACACACTCTCCTCACTTATCGAAATCACCTGGTAACATGTCCCATGTATATTAAACCCTCAGGGGAACACGCTCTCCTGACTTATACTGTTCACCTGGTAACATGTCCCGTGTGTATTAAACAATCAGGGGAACACACTCTCCTCACTTATACTGTTCACCTGGTAACATGTCCCGTGTATCTTCAACCATTAGAATAAGACACTCTCCTCACTCATACTGTTTATCTGGTAACATGTCCCATGTATATTAAACCATCAGGGGAACACACTCTCCTCACTTACACTGTTCACCTGGTAACATGTCCCGTGTATATTAAACAATCAGGGAAACAAACTCTCCTCAGTTATACTGTTCACCTGGTGACATGTCCCGTTTATATTAAATCATCAGGGGAACTCACTCTCCTCACTTATACTGTTCATCTAGTCACATGTCCCGTGTGTATTAAACCATCAGAGGAACACACTCTCCTCACTATTCTGTTCACCTGGTAACATGTCCCGTGTGTATTAAACAATCAGGGGAACACACTCTCCTCACTTATACTGTTAACCTGGTGACATGTCCCGTTTATATTAAATCATCAGGGGAACTCACTCTCCTCACTTATACTGTTCACCTGGTAACATGTCCCGTTTATATTAAAACATCAGGGGAACACACTCTCCTCACTTATACTTTTCACCTGGTAACATGTCCCGTGTGTATTAAACATACAGGGGAACACACCTCTCCTCACTTATACTGTTCAACTGGTGACATGTCCCGTTTGTATTAAACCATCAGGGGAATACACTCTCCTCACTTATGGAAATCACCTGGTAACATGTCCCATGTATATTAAACCCTCAGGGGAACAAGCTCTCCTCACTTGTACTGTTCACCTGGTAACATGTCCAATGTGCATTAAACAATCAGGGGAACACACTCTCCTCACTTATACTGTTCACCTGGTAACATGTCCCGTGTATATTCAACCATTAGGGGAACACACTCTCCTCACTTATACTGTTTATCTGGTAACATGTCCCATGTATATTAAACCTTCAGGGGAAGACACTCTCCTCACTTACACTGTTCACCTGGTAACATGTCCCGTGTATATTAAACAATCAGGGGAACACACTCTCCTCACTTGTGCTGTTCACCTGGTGACATGTCCTGTCTGTATTAAACAATCAGGGGAACACACTCTCCTCACTTATACTGTTCACCTGGTAACATGTCCCGCGTATATTAAACCATCAGGGGAACGCTGTCTCCTCACTTATACTGTTCACCTGGTAACATGGCCTGTGTGTATTAAACAATCTGGGGAACACACTCTCCTCACTTATAGAGCTCACCTGATGACATGTCCCGTGTATATTAAACCATCAGGGGAACGCATTCTCCTCACTTATACTGTTCACCTGGGAACATGGCCTGTGTGTATTAAACAATCTGGGGAACACACTCTCCTCACTTATACTGTTCACTTGGTAACATGTCCCATGTGTATTAATCAATCAGGGGAACACACTCTCCTCACTTATAAAGTTCACCTGGTAACATGTCCCGTGTGTATTAAACCATCAGAGGAACACACTCTCCTGACTTATAAAGTTCACCTGGTAACATGTCCCGTGTTTATTAAACAATCAGGGGAACACAGTCTCCTCACTTATACTGATCTCCTGGTGACATGTCCCGTGTGTAATAAACAATCTGGGGAACACATTCTCCTCACTTATAGAGTTCACCTGGTAACATGTCCCGTGTATATTAAACCATCAGGGGAACACCCTCTCCTCGCTTAAACTGTTCACCTGGTAACATGTCCCGTGTGCATTAAACAATCAGGGGAACACACTCTCCTCACTTATACTGTTCACCTGGTAACATGTCCCGTGTATGTTAATCCATCAGGGGAACACACTCTCCTGACTTATACTGTTCACCTGCTGAGATGTCCTGTGTATATTAAACCATCAGGTGAACACACGCTCCTCACTTATACTGTTCACCTGCTTACATGTCCTGTGTATATTAAACCATCAGGGGAACACACTCTCCTCACTTATACTGTTCACCTGGTAACATGTCCCGTGTGTATTAAACCATCAGGGGAACACACTCTCCTCGCTTATACCGTTCACCTGGTAACATGTCCCGTCAGAATTAAACAATCAGGGGAACACAATCTCCTCACTTATACTGTTCACCTGGTAACATGTCCCGTGAATATTAAACCATCAGGGTAACACACTATCCTCACTTATACTGTTCACCTGGTAACATGTCACGTGTGTATTAAATCATCAGGGGAACACACTCTCCTGACTTTTACTGTTCACCTGGTGACATGTCCCGTGTATATTAAGCCATCAGGGGAACACACTCTCCTCACTTATACTGTTCACCTGGTAACATGTCACGTGTGTATTAAACCATCAGGGGAACACACTCTCCTCACATATACTGTTCACCTGGTGACATGTCCCGTTTATATTAAATCATCTGGGGAACACACTCTCCTCACTTGTACTGTTCACCTGGTGACATGTCCCGTGTATATTAACCAATCAGGGGAACACACTCTCCTCACTTATACTGTTCACCTGGTAACATGTCCTGTGTATATTAAACCATCAGGGGAACACACTCTCCTCACTTATACTGTTCACCTGGTAACATGTCCCGTGAGTATTAAACCATCAGGGGAACACACTCTCCTCACTGATACTGTTCACCTGGTAACATGTCCCATGTATGTTAAACCATCAGGGGAATACACTCTCCTCACTTACACTGTTCAGTTGTTAACATGTCCCGTGTATATTAAACAATCAGGCGAACACACTCTCCTCACTTATACTGTTCATCTGGTAACATGTCCTGTGTATATTCAACCATCAGGGGAACACACTCTCCTCACTTATACTGTTCACCTGGTAACATGTCCCGTGTATGTCAAACCATCAGGGGAGCACACTCTCCTCACTTATACTGTTCACCTGGTAACATGTCCCGTGTATGTCAAACCATCAGGGGAACACACTCTCCTCACTTATACTGTTCACCTGGTAACATGTCCAGTCTGTATTAAACAATCAGGGGAACACACTCTCCTCACTTATACTGTTCACCTGGTAACATGTCCCATGTATATTCAACCATTAGGGGAACACACTCTCCTCACTTATACTGTTCACCTGGTAACATGTCCCGTGTATATTAACCAATCAGGGGAACACACGCTCCTCTCTAATACTGTTCACCTGGTAACATGTCCCGTGTATATTCAACCATTAGGGGAACACACTCTCCTCACTTATACTGTTCATCTGGCAACATGTCCAGTTTGTTTTAAACCATCAGGGGAACACACTCTCCTCACTTATACTGTTCATCTGGTAACATGTCCAGTGTGTATTAAACAATCAGGGGAACACACTCTCCTCACTTACACTGTTCACCTGGTAACATGTCCCGTGTATATTAAACAATCAGGGGAACACACTCTCCTCACTTATACTGTTCACCTGGTAACATGTCCTGTGTATATTAAACCATCAGGAGAGTGAGGAGAGTGTGTTCCCCTGATGGTTTAATACACAGGGGACATGTCACCAGGTGAACAGTATAAGTGAGGAGAGTGTGTTCCCCTGATTGTTTAATATACACGGGACATGTTACCAGGTGTACAGTATAAGTGAGGAGAGTGTGTTTCCCTGATTGTTCAACACACACGGGACATGTTACCAGGTGAACACTATAAGTGAGGAGAGCGTGTTCCCCTGATGGTTTAATGCACACAGGATATGTTACCAGGTGAACAGTCCAAGTGAGGAGAGTGTGTTCCCCTGATGGTTTAATATACACGAGACATGTTAACAGGTGAACAGTATAGGTGAGGAGAGTGTGTTCCCCTGATGGTTTAATATACACGGGACATGTTACCAGGTGAACAGTATAAGTGAGGAGAATGTGTTCCCCTGAGTGTTTAATATACACGGGACATGTTGCCAGGTGAACAGTATAAGTGAGCATAGTGTGTTCCCCTGATGGTTTAATATACATGGGACATGTTACCAGGTGAACAGTGTAAGTGAGGAGAGTGTGTTCCCATGATGGTTTAATGTACACGGGACATGTCAACAGGTGAAAAGTTTAAGTGAGGAGAGTGTGTTCCCCTGATGGTTTAATATACACGGGACATGTTACCAGATGAAAAGTCTCAGTGAGGAGAGTGTGTTCCCCTGATGGTTTAATATACACGGACATGTCACCAAATGAACTGTATAAGTGAGGAGAGTGTGTTCCCCTGATGGTTTAATACACACGAGACATGTTACCAGATGAACAGTCTCAGTGAGGAGAGTGTGTTCCCCTGATGGTTTAATATACACCGGACATGTTACCAGGTGAACAGTATAAGTGAGCAGAGTGTGTTCCCCTGATTGTTTAATATACACGCGACATGTTACCAGGTGAACAGTATTAGTGAGGAGAGTGTTTTCCCCTGATTGTTCAATGCACACTGGACATGTTACCAGGTGAACAGTATAAGTGAGGAGAGTGTGTTCCCCTGATGGTTTAATATACACGGGACATGTTTCCAGGCGAACAGTATAAGTGAGGAGAGTGTGTTCCCCTGATGTTTTAATACAAACGGGACATGTTACCAGGTGACCAGTATAAGTGAGGACAGTGAGTTCCCCTGATGGTTTAATATACACCGGACATGTTACCAGGTGAATGTATAAGTGAGGAGAGTGTTTTCCCCTGATTGTTTAATATACACGGGACATGTTACCAGGTGAACAGTATAAGTGAGGAGAGTGTGTTCCCCTGATTGTTTAAATATACACAGGACATGTTACCAGGTGAACAGTAGAAGTGAGGAGAGTGTGTTCCCCTGATTGTTTAATATACACAGGACATGTTACCAGGTGAACAGTATAAGTGAGGAGAGTGTGTTCCCCTGATGGTTTAATATACACCGGACATGTTACCAGGTGAATGTATAAGTGAGGAGAGTGTTTTCCCCTGATTGTTTAATATACACGGGACATGTTACCAGGTGAACAGTATAAGTGAGGAGAGTGTGTTCCCCTGATTGTTTAATATACACAGGACATGTTACCAGTTGAACAGTATAAGTGAGGAGAGTGTGTTCCCCTGATGGTTTAATATACACGGGACATGTCACCAGGTGAACAGTATAAGTGAGGAGAGTGTGTTCCCCTGATGGTTTAATATACACAGGACATGTCACCAGGTGAACAGTATAAGTGAGGAGAGTGTGTTCCCCTGATGGTTTAATACACACGGGACATGTCACCAGGTGAACAGTATAAGTGAAGAGAGTGTGTTCCCCTGATGGTTTAATATACATGGGACATGTTACCAGGTGAACAGTATAAGTGAGGAGATTGTGTTCCCCTGATGGTTTAATACACACGGGACATGTCACCAGGTGAACAGTATAAGAGAGCAGAGTGTGTTCCCCTGATGGTTTAATATACACAGGACATGTTACCAGATGAACAGTATAAGTGCGGAGAGTGTGTTCCCCTGATGGTTTAATACACATGGGACATGTTACCAGATGAACAGTATAAGTGAGGAGAGTGTGTTCCCCTGATGGTTTAATATACGCGGGACATGTTAGCAGATGAACAGTATAAGTGAGGAGAGTTTGTTCCCCTGATGTTTTAATACACAGGGGACATGTCACCAGGTGAACAGTATAAGTGAGGAGAGTGTGTTCCCCTGATGTTTTAATACACAGGGGACATGTCACCAGGTGAACAGTATCAGTGAGGCGAGTGTGTTCCCCTGATGGTTTAATACACAGGGGACATGTCACCAGGTGAACAGTGTAAGTGAGGAGAGTGTGTTCCCCTGATTGTTTAATATACACGGGACATGTTACCAGGTGTACAGGATAAGTGAGGAGAGTGTGTTCCCCTGATGGTTTTATATACACGGACATGTCACCAGGTGAACAGTATAAGTGAGGAGAGTGTTTTCCCCTGATGGTTTCATAGACACGGGACATGTGACCAGATGAACAGTATAAGTGAGGAGAGTGTGTTCCCCTGATGTTTTAATACACAGGGGACATGTTACCAGGTGAACACTATAATTGAGGAGAGTGTGTTCCCCTGATGGTTTAATACTGACGGGAAATGTTACCAGATGAACAGTATAAGTGAGGAGCTTGTGTTCCCCTGATGGTTTAATAATGACGGGACATGTTACCAGGTGAACAGTATATGAGAGGAGAGTGTGTTCCCCTGATTGTTTAATGCACACAGGACATGTTACCAGGTGAACTGTACAAGTGAGGAGAGTGTGTTCCCCTGATGGTTTAATATACACGAGACATGTTACCAGGTGAACAGTATAAGTGAGGAGAGTGTGTTCCCCTGATGGGTTAATGCACACAGGACATGTTACCAGGTGAACAGTACAAGTGAGGAGAGTGTGTTCCCCTGATGGTTTAATATACACGAGACATGTTACCAGGTGAACAGTATAAGTGAGGAGAGTGTGTTCCTCTGATGGTTTAATATACACGGGACATGTTACCAGGTGAACAGCATAAGTGAGGAGAATGTGTTCCCCTGATTGTTTAATACGCACGGGACTTGTCACCAAGTGAACTGTATAAGTGAGGAGAGTGTGTTCCCCTGAGTGTTTAATATACACGGGACATGTCACCAGATGAACAGTCTCAGTGAGGAGAGTGTGTTCCCCTGATGGTTTAATATACACGGGACATGTCACCAGGAGAACAGTATAAGTGAGGAGAGTGTGTTCCCCTGATGGTTTAATATACACGGGACATGTTACCAGATGAACAGTCTCAGTGAGGAGAGTGTGTTCCCCTGATGGTTTAATATACATGGGACATGTTTCCAGGTGAACAGTGTAAGTGAGGAGAGTGTGTTCCCCTGATGGTTTAATATACACGGGACATGTTACCAGATGAACAGTCTCAGTGAGGAGAGTGTGTTCCCCTGATGGTTTAATATACACGGGACATGTCACCAAATGAACTGTATAAGTGAGGAGAGTGTGTTCCCCTGATGGTTTAATATACACGGGACATGTCACCAAATGAACTGTATAAGTGAGGAGAGTGTGTTCCCCTGATGGTTTAATACACACTCTCCTCACTTACACTGTTCACCTGGTAACATGTCCTGTTTGTATTAAACCATCAGGGGAACTCACTCTCCTCACTTACACTGTTTACCTGGTAACATGTCCCGTGTGTATTAAACCATCAGGGGAACACACTCTCCTCACTTACACTGTTCACCTGGTAACATGTCCCATTTATATTTAACAATCAGGGGAACACACTCTCCTCACTTATACTGTTCAGCTGGTAACATGTCCCGTGTATATTATACCATCAGGGGAACACACTCTCCTCACTTATACTGTTCACCTGGTAACATGTCCCGTGTATATTAAACCATCAGGGGAATACATTCTCCTCACTTATACTGTTCACCAGCTAACATTTCCCGTGTATATTGAACCATCAGGGGAATACAGTATCCTCACTTATACTGTTCACCTGGTAACATGTCCCGTGTATATCAAACCATCAGGGGAACACACTCTCCTCACTTTCCTGTTCACCTGGTATCATGTCCTGTGTATATTAAACCATCAGGGGAACACACTCTCCTCACTTATACTGATCACCTGGTGACATGTCCCGTGTGTATTAAACAATCAGGGGAACACACTCTCTTCACTTATACTGTTCACCTGGTAACATGTCCCATGTATATTAAACCATCAGGGGAACACACTCGCTTCACATATACTGTTCAGCTGGTAACATGTCCCATGCGTATAAAACAATCAGGGGAACACACTCTCCTCACTTATACTGTTCACCTGCTAACATGTCCCGTGTATATTAAACCATCAGGGGAATACATTCTCCTCACTTATACTGTTCACCAGCTAACATGTCCCGTGTATATTGAACCATCAGGGGAATACAGTATCCTCACTTATACTGTTCACCTGGTAACATGTCCCGTGTATATTAAACCATCAGGGGAAGACACTCTCCTCCCTTTTCTGTTCACCTGGTAACATGTCCCGTGTGTATTAAACCATTAGGGGAACTCACTGTCCTCACTTATACTGTTCACCTGGTATCATGTCCCGTGCATGTTAAACCATCAGGGGAACACACTCTCCTCACTTATACTGTTGACCTGATAACATGTCCCGTGCATATTAAACCATCAGGGGAAGACACTCTCCTCCCTTTTCTGTTCACCTGGTAACATGTCCCGTGTGCATTGAACCATCAGGGGAACACACTCTCCTCACTTATACTGCTCACCTGGTAACATGTCCCGTGTATATTAAATCATCAGGGGAAGACACTCTCCTCCCTTTTCTGTTCACCTGGTAACATGTCCCGTGTGCATTGAACATTCAGGGGAACACACTCTCCTCATTTATACTGTTCACCTGGTAACATGTCCCGTGTAAATTAAACCATCTGGGGAACACACTCTCCTCACTTATACTGTTCACCTGGTAACATGTCCCGTGTATATTATACCATCAGGGGAACACACTCTCCTCACTTATACTGTTGAACTGATAACATGTCCCATGTATATTAAACCATGAGGGGAACACATTCTCGTCACCTATACTGTTCACCTGCTAAAATGTCCCGTGTATATTAAACCATCAGGGGAACACACTCTCCTCATTTTACTCGTCACCTGGTAACATGTCCCACGTATATTAAACAATCAGGGGAACACGCTCTCTACACTTATACTGTTCACCTGGTAACATTTCCCATGTATATTAAACCATCAGGGGAACACACTCTCTTCACATATACTGTTCACCTGGTAACATGTCCCGTGTGTATTAAACAATCAGGGGAACACACTCTCCTCACTTATACTGTTCACGTTGTAACATGTCCCGTGTATGTTAAACCATCTGGGGAACACACTCTCCTCACTTATACTGTTCAAGTTGTAACATGTCCCGTGTATATTAAACCATCTGGGGAACACACTCTCCTCACTTATATTGTTCACCTGGTAACATGTCCCGTGTATGTTAAACCATCTGGGGAACACACTCTCCTCACTTATATAGTTCACCTGGTAACATGTCCCGTGTATATTAAACCATCAGGGGAACACATTCTCCTCACTGATACTGTTCACCTGCTAACATGTCCCATGTATATTAAACCATCAGGGGAAAGCCTTCTCCTCACTTATGCTGTTCAGCTGGTAACATGTCCCGTGTATATTATAGCATCAGGGGAACACTCTCTCTTCACATATACTGTTCACCTGGTAACATGTCCCGTGTATATTAGACCATCAGGGGAACACATTCTCCTCACTTCTACTCTTCACCTGGTGACACATCCCGTGCGTGTTAAACCATCAGGGGATCACACTCTCCTCACTTAGACTGCTCACCTGGTAACATGTCCCGTGTATATTAAACAATCAGGGGAACACATTCTCCTCACTTATGCTGTTCACCTGGTAACATGTCCCGTGTATATTATACCATCAGGGGAACACACTGTCCTCACTTATACTGTTCACCTGGTAACATGTCCCGTGTATATTAAACGATCAGTGGAACACATTCTCCTCACTTATACTGTTCACCTGGTAACATGTCCCGTGTATATTAAACCATCAGGGGAACTCACTCTTCTCACTTCTACTGTTCACCTGGTATCATGTCCTGTGTGTATTAAACCATCAGGGGAACACATTCTCCTCACTTATACTGTTCACCTGGGAACATGTCCCGTGTATATTAAACCATCAGGGGAAGACTCTCTCCTCCCTTTTCTGTTCACCTGGTAACATGTCCCGTCTGTATTAAACCATCAGGGGAACAGACTCTCCACACTTATAATGTTCACCTGGTAACATGTCCCGTCTGTATTAAACCATCAGGGGAAGACACTCTCCACACTTATTATGTTCACCTGGTAACATGTCCCGTGTATATTAAGCCATCAGTGGAACACACTTTCCTCACTTATAGAGTTCACCTGGTAACATGTCCCGTGTGTATTAAACAATCAGGGGAACACACTCTCCTCACTTCTACTGTTCACCTGGTAACATGTCCCGTGTATATTAAACCATCAGGGGAACACATTCTCCTCACTTATACTGTTCACGTTGTAACATGTCCCGTGTATATTAAACAATCAGGGGAAAACACTCTCTTCACTTATACTTTTCACCTGGTAACATGTCCCGTGTATATTAAACCATCAGGGGAAAACACTCTCCTCACTTATACTGTTCACCTGGAAACATGTCCCGTGTATATTGAATCATCAGGGGAATACAGAATCCTCACTTATACTGTTCATCTGGGAACATGTCCCGTGTATATTAAACCATCAGGGGAAAACACTCTCCTCACTTATACTGTTCACCTGGTAACATGTCCCGTGCATATTAAACCATCAGCGGAACACACTCTCCTCACTTATACTGTTCACCTGGTAACATGTCCTGTGTATATTAAACCATCAGGGGAACACATTCTCCTCAGTTATACTGTTCACCTGGTAACATGTCCCGTGTATATTAAACCATCAGTGGAACACATTCTCCTCACTTATTCTGTTCACCTGGTAACATGTCCTGTGTATATTAAACCATCAGGGGAACACATTCTCCTCACTTATACTGTTCACCTGGTAACATGTCCCGTGTATATTAAACCATCAGGGGAACAACCTCTCCTCACTTATACTGTTCACCTGGTAACATGTCCCGTGTATATTAAACCATCAGGCAAACACACTCTCCTCACTTATACTGTTCACCTGGTAACATGTCCCGTGTATATTAAACGATCAGGGGAACACACTCTCCTCACTTATACTGTTCACCTGGTAACATTTCCCGTGTATATTAAACCATCGGGGGAACACATTCTCCTCACTTATATTGTTCACCTGGTAACATGTCCTGTGTATATTAAACCATCAGGGGAACACATTCTCCTCACTTATACTTTTCACCTGGCAACATGTCCCGTGTATATTAAACCATCAGGGGAACACACTCTCCTCACTTATACTTTTCACCTGGTAACATGTCCCGTGTATATTAAACCATCAGGGGAAAACACTCTCCTCACTTATACTGTTCACCTGGAAACATGTCCCGTGTATATTGAATCATCAGGGGAATACAGTATCCTCACTTATACTGTTCACCTGGTAACATGTCCCGTGTATATTAAACCATCAGGGGAACACATACTCCTCACTTATACTGTTCACCTGGGAACATGTCCCTTGTATATTAAACCATCAGGGCAAAGCCCTCTCCTCACTTATACTTTTCACCTGGCAACATGTCCCGTGTATATTAAACCATCAGGGGAACACACTGTCCTCACTTAGACTGTTCACCTGGTAACATCTCCCGTGTATATTAAACAATCAGGGGAACACACTCTCCTCACTTATAATGTTCACCTGGTAACATGTCCCGTGTATATTAAACCATCAGGGGATCTCACTCTCCTCTCTTCTACTGTTCACCTGGTATCATGTCCTGTGTGTTTTAAACCATCAGGGGAAGACACTCTCCTCCCTTTTCTGTTCACCTGGTAACATGTCCCGTGTGTATTAAACCATCAGGGGAACTCAATGTCCTCACTTATACTGTTCAGCTGGTAACATGTCCCGTGTACATTATACCATGTGGGGAACACACTGTCCTCACTTATACTGTTCACCTGGTAACATGTCCCGTGTATATTAAACCATCAGGGGAACTCACTCTCCTCACTTCTACTGTTCACCTGGTATCATGTCCTGTGTGTATTAAACCATCAGGGGAAGACACTCTCCTCCCTTTTCTCTTCACCTGGTAACATGTCCCGTGTATATTAAACCATCAGGGGAATACATTCTCCTCACTTATACTGTTCACCTGCTAACATGTCCCGTGTATATTAAACCATCAGGGGAACACACTCTCCTCACTTATACTGTTCAACTGGTAACATGTCCCGTGTATATTAAACCATCAGGGGAACTCACTCTCCTCACTTCTACTGTTCACCTGGTATCATGTCCTGTGTGTATTAAACCATCAGGGGAAGACACTCTCCTCCCTTTTCTCTTCACCTGGTAACATGTCCCGTGTATATTAAACCATCAGGGGAATACATTCTCCTCACTTATACTGTTCACCTGCGAACATGTCCCGTGTATATTAAACCATCAGGGGAACACACTATCCTCACTTATACTGTTCACCTGGTAACACTTCCCGTGTATATTAAACCATCAGGGGAAAGCCTTCTCCTCACTTATGCTGTTCAGCTGGTAACATGTCCCGTGTATTTTAAACCATCAGGGGAAAACACTCTCCTCACTTATACTGTTCACCTGGCAACATGTCCCGTGTATATTAAACCATCAGGGGAAAACACTCTCCCCACTTATACTGTTCACCTGGTAACATGTCCCGTGTATATTGAATCATCAGGGGAATACAGTATCCTCACTTATACTGTTCACCTGGTAACATGTCCCGTGTATATTAAACCATCAAGGGAACACACTCTCCTTACTTATACTGTTCACCTGGTAACATGTCCTGTGTATATTAAACCATCAGGGGAAAACATTCTCCTCACTTATGCTGTTCACCTGGTAACATGTCCTGTGTATATTAAACCATCAGGGGAACACACTCTCCTCACTTATACTTTTCACCTGGTAACATGTCCCGTGTATATTAAACCATCAGGGGAAAGCCTTCTCCTCACTTATGCTTTTAAGTTGGTAACATGTCCCGTGTATATTATACCATCAGGGGAACACACTCTCCTCACTTATACTGTTCACCTCGTAACATGTCCCGTGTATATTAAACCATCAGGGGAAAGCCTTCTCCTCACTTATGCTGTTCAGCTGGTAACATGTCCCGTGCATACTAAACCATCAGGGGAACACACTCTCCTCACATATACTGTTCACCTGGCAACATGTCCCGTGTATATTAAACCATCAGGGGAAAACACTCTCCTCACTTATACTGTTCACCTGGTAACATGTCCCGTGTATATTGAACCATCAGGGGAATACAGTATCCTCACTTATACTGTTCACCTGGTAACATGTCCCGTGTATATTAAACCATCAGTGGAACACACTCTCCTCACTTATACTGTTCACCTGGGAACATGTCCCTTGTATATTAAACCATCAGTGGAACACATTCTCCTCACTTATACTGTTCACCTGGGAACATGTCCTGTGCGTGTTAAACCATCAGGGGAACACACTCTCCTCACATATACTGTTCACCTGGTAACATGTCCCTTGTATATTAAACCATCAGAGGAAAGCACTCTCCTCACTTATACTGTTCAGCTGGTAACATGTCCCATGTATCTTAAAACATCAGGGGAAAGTACTCTCCTCACTCATACTGTTCACCTGGTGGCATGTCCTGTGCGTGTTAAACCATCAGGGGAACACACTCTCCTCACATATACTGTTCACCTGGTAACATGTCCAGTGCGTGTTAAACCATCAGGGGAACACACTCTCCTCACTTATACTGTTCACCTGGTAACATGTCCCTTGCATATTTAACCATCAGGGGAAAGCCCTCTCCTCACTTATACTGTTCAGCTGGTAACATGTCCCGTGTATATTAAACCATCAGGGGAACACACTCTCCTCACTTATACTGTTCACCTGGTAACATGTCCTGTGCGTGTTAAACCATCAGGGGAACACACTCTCCTCACTTATACTGTTCACCTGGTAACATGTCCTGTGCGTGTTAAACCATCAGGGGAACACACTCTCCTCACTTATACTGTTCACGTGGGGAAATGTCCCGTCAGTATTAAACCATCAGGGGAACACACTCTCCTCACTTATACTGTTCACCTGGTGACATGTCCCGTGTGTATTAACCAATCAGGGGAACTCACTCTCCTCACTTATACTGTTCACCTGGTAACATGTCCTGTGCGTGTTAAACCATCAGGGGAACACACTCTCCTCACTTATACTGTTCACCTGGTGCCATGTCCCGTCAGTATTAAACCATCAGGGGAACACACTCTCCTCACTTATACTGTTCACCTGGTAACATGTCCCTTGCATATTTAACCATCAGGGGAAATCCCTCTCCTCACTTATACTGTTCAGCTGGTAACATGTCCCGTGTATATTAAACCATCAGGGGAACACACTCTCCTCACTTATACTGTTCACCTGGTAACATGTCCTGTGCGTGTTAAACCATCAGGGGAACACACTCTCCTCACTTATACTGTTCACCTGGTAACATGTCCTGTGCGTGTTAAACCATCAGGGGAACTCACTCTCCTCACTTATACTGTTCACGTGGGGAAATGTCCCGTCAGTATTAAACCATCAGGGGAACACACTCTCCTCACTTATACTGTTCACCTGGTGACATGTCCCGTGTGTATTAACCAATCAGGGGAACTCACTCTCCTCACTTATACTGTTCACCTGGTAACATGTCCTGTGCGTGTTAAACCATCAGGGGAACACACTCTCCTCACTTATACTGTTCACCTGGTGCCATGTCCCGTCAGTATTAAACCATCAGGGCAAGACACTCTCCTCCCTTTTCTGTTCACCTGGTAACATGTCCCGTGTGTATTAAACCATCAGGGGAACTCACTGTCCTCACTTCAGCTGTTCACCTGGTTACATGTCCCGTGTATATTAAACCATCAGGGGAAAGCCCTCTCCTCAATTATACTGTTCACCTGGTAATATGTCCCGTGTATATTAAACCATCAGGGGAACACACTCTCCTCAATTATACTGTTCACCTGGTAACATCTCCCGTGAGTATTAAACAATCAGGGGAACACTCTCTCCTCACTTATACTGTTCACCTGGCAACATGTCCCATGTATATTAAACAATCAGGGGAACACACTCTCCTCACTTATACTGTTCACCTGGTAACATGTCCCGTGTGTATTAAAGCATCAGGGGAACTCACTGTCCTCACTTCTACTTTTCACCTGGTAACATGTCCCGTGTATATTAAACCATCAGGGGAACACATTCTCCTCACTTATACTGTTCACGTTGTAACATGTCCCGTGTATATTAAACAATCAGGGGAAAACACTCTCCTCACTTATACTTTTCACCTGGTAACATGTCCCGTGTAGATTAAACCATCAGGGGAACACATTCTCCTCACTTATACTGTTCACCTGCTAACATGTCCCATGTATATTGAAACATCAGGGAAACAAACTCTCCTCACTTATACTCGTCACCTGGTAACATGTCCCGTGTAGATTAAACCATCAGGGGAATACAGTCTCCTCACTTATACTGTTCACCTGGAAACATGTCCATTGTATATTAAACCATCAGGGGAAGACACTCTCCTCCCTTTTCTGTTCACCTGGTAACATGTCCCGTGTGTATTAAACCATCAGGGGAACTCACTGTCCTCACTTATACTGTTCACCTGGTAACATGTCCCGTGTATATTAAACCATCAGGGGAATACATTCTCCTCACTGAAACTGTTCACCAGCTAACATGTCCCGTGTATATTAAACCATCAGTGGAACACATTCTCCTCACTTATACAGTTCACCTGGTAACATGTCCCTTGTATATTAAACCATCAGGGGAAAGCCCTCTCCTCACTGAGACTGTTCAGCTGGTAACATGTCCCGTGTATATTGAACCATCAGGGGAATAAAGTATCCTCACTTATACTCTTCACCTGGTAACATGTCCCGTGTATATGAAACCATCAGGGGAACTCACTCTTCTCACTTCTACTGTTCACCTGGTATCATGTCCTGTGTGTATTAAACCATCAGGGGAACACATTCTCCTCACTTAGACTGTTCACCTGGGAACATGTCCCGTGTATATTAAACCATCAGGGGAAGACACTCTCCTCCCTTTTCTGTTCACCTGGTAACATGTCCCGTGTGTATTAAACCATCAGGGGAACACATTCTCCTCACTTATAATGTTCACCTGGTGACATGTCCCATGTATATAAAACCCTCAGGGGAACACACTCTCCTCAATTATACTGATCACCTGGTAACATGTCCCGTCTGTATTAAACCATCAGGGGTACACACTCTCCACACTTATCATGTTCACCTGGTAACATGTCCCGTCTGTATTAAACCATCAGGGGAACACACTCTCCACTCTTATAATGTTCACCTGGTAACATGTCCCGTCTGTATTAAACCATCAGGGGAACACACTCTCCACACTTAATATGTTCACCTGGTAACATGTCCCGTGTATATTAAGCCATCAGTGGAACACACTTTCCTCACTTATAGAGTTCACCTGGTATCATGTCCTGTGTGTATTAAACCATCAGGGGATCACATTCTCCTCACTTATACTGTTCACCTGGGAACATGTCCCGTGTCTATTAAACCATCAGGGGAAGACACTCTCCTCCCTTTTCTGTTCACCTGGTAACATGTCCCGTGTGTGTTAAACCATCAGAGGAACACACTCTCCACACTTATAATGTTCACCTGGTAACATGTCCCGTCTGTATTAAACCATCAGGGGAAGACACTCTCCACACTTATTATGTTCACCTGGTAACATGTCCCGTGTATATTAAGCCATCAGTGGAACACACTTTCCTCACTTATACTGTTCACCTGGTAACATGTCCCGTGTATATTAAACCGTCAGTGGAACACATTCTCCTCACTTATTCTGTTCACCTGGTAACATGTCCTGTGTATATTAAACCATCAGGGGAACACATTCTCCTCACTTATACTGTTCACCTGGTAACATGTCCTGTGTATATTAAACCATCAGGGGAACACATTCTCCTCACTTATACTGTTCACCTGGTAACATGTCCCGTGTATATTAAACCATCAGTGGAACACACTCTCCTCACTTATACTGTTCACCTGGTAACATGTCCCGTGTATATTGAACCATCAGGGGAACACTCTCTCCTCACTTATACTGTTCACCTGCTAACATGTCCCGTGTATATTAAACCATCAGGGGAACACACTCTCCTCACTTGTACTGTTCACCTGGTAACATGTCCCGTGTATATTAAACCATCGGGGGAACACATTCTCCTCACTTATACTGTTCACCTGGTAACATGTCCTGTGTATATTAAACCATCAGGGGAACACATTCTCCTCACTTATACTGTTCACCTGGTAACATGTCCCGTGTATATTAAACCATCAGGGGAACACACTCTCCTCACTTATACTGTTCACCTGGTAACATGTCCCGTGTATATTAAACCATCAGGGGAACACACTCTCCTCACTTATACTGTTCACCTGGTAACATCTCCCGTGTATATTAAACCATCAGGGGATCTCACTCTCCTCACTTCTACTGTTCACCTGGTATCATGTCCTGTGTGTATTAAACCATCAGGGGAAGACACTCTCCTCCCTTTTCTGTTCACCTGGTAACATCTCCCGTGTATATTAAACCATCAGGGGAATACATTCTCCTCACTTATGCTGTTCACCTGCTAACATGTCCCGTGTATATTAAACCATCAGGGGAACACACTATCCTCACTTATACTGTTCACATGGTAACACGTCCCGTGTATATTAAACCATCAGGGGAAAGCCTTCTCCTCACTTATGCTGTTCAGCTGGTAACATGTCCCGTGTATTTTAAACCATCAGGGGAAAACACTCTCCTCACTTATACTGTTCACCTGGCAACATGTCCCGTGTATATTAAACCATCAGGGGAAAACACTCTCCCCACTTATACTGTTCACCTGGTAACATGTCCCGTGTATATTGAATCATCAGGGGAATACAGTATCCTCACTTATACTGTTCACCTGGTAACATGTCCCGTGTATATTAAACCATCAGTGGAACACATTCTCCTCACTTATACTGTTCACCTGGTAACATGTCCCGTGTATATTAAACCATCAGGGGAAAGCCTTCTCCTCACTTCTGCTGTTCAGCTGGTAACATGTCCCGTGTATACTAAACCATCAGGGGAACACACTCTCCTCACATATACTGTTCACCTGGCAACATGTCCCGTGTATATTAAACCATCAGGGGAAAACACTCTCCTCACTTATACTGTTCACCTGGTAACATGTCCCGTGTATATTGAACCATCAGGGGAATACAGTATCCTCACTTATACTGTTCACCTGGTAACATGTCCCGTGTATATTAAACCATCAGTGGAACACATTCTCCTCACTTATACTGTTCACCTGGGAACATGTCCCTTGTATATTAAACCATCAGTGGAACACATTCTCCTCACTTATACTGTTCACCTGGGAACATGTCCCGTGTATATTAAACCATCAGGGGAAAGCCCTCTCCTCACTTAAACTGTTCACCTGGTAACATGTCCTGTGCGTGTTAAACCATCAGGGGAACACACTCTCCTCACATATACTGTTCACCTGGTAACATGTCCCTTGTATATTAAACCATCAGGGGAAAGCCCTCTCCTCACTTAAACTGTTCACCTGGTAACATGTCCTGTGCGTGTTAAACCATCAGGGGAACACACTCTCCTCACATATACTGTTCACCTGGGAACATGTCCCGTGTATATTAAACCATCAGGGGAAAGCCCTCTCCTCACTTAAACTGTTCACCTGGTAACATGTCCTGTGCGTGTTAAACCATCAGGGGAACACACTCTCCTCACATATACTGTTCAGCTGGTAACATGTCCCATGTATCTTAAAACATCAGGGGAAAGCACTCACCTCACTCATACTGTTCACCTGGTGGCATGTCCTGTGCGTGTTAAACCATCAGGGGAACACACTCTCCTCACATATACTGTTCACCTGGTAACATGTCCAGTGCGTGTTAAACCATCAGGGGAACACACTCACCTCACTTATACTGTTCACCTGGTAACATGTCCCTTGCATATTGAACCATCAGGGGAAAGCCCTCTCCTCACTTATACTGTTCAGCTGGTAACATGTCCCGTGTATATTAAACCATCAGGGGAACACACTCTCCTCACTTATACTGTTCACCTGGTAACATGTCCTGTGCGTGTTAAACCATCAGGGGAACACACTCTCCTCACTTATACTGTTCACCTGGTAACATGTCCTGTGTATATTAAACCATCAGGGGAAAGCCTTCTACTCACTTATGCTCTTCAGCTGGTAACATGTCCCGTGTATATTATACCATCAGGGGAACACACTCTCCTCACTTATACTGTTCACCTGGTAACATGTCCCGTGTATATTAAACCATCAGGGGAAAGCCTTCTCCTCACTTATGCTGTTCAGCTGGTAACATGTCCCGTGTATACTAAACCATCAGGGGAACACACTCTCCTCACATATACTGTTCACCTGGTAACATGTCCCGTGTATATTAAACCATCAGGGGAAAACACGCTCCTCACTTATACTGTTCACCTGGTAACATGTCCCGTGTATATTGAACCATCAGGGGAATACAGTATCCTCACTTATACTGTTCACCTGGTAACATGTCCCGTGTATATTAAACCATCAGTGGAACACATTCTCTTCACTTATACTGTTCACCTGGGAACATGTCCCTTGTATATTTAACCATCAGTGGAACACATTCTCCTCACTTATACTGTTCACCTGGGAACATGTCCCGTGTATATTAAACCATCAGGGGAAAGCCCTCTCCTCACTTATACTGTTCACCTGGTAACATGTCCCGTGTATATTAAACCATCAGTGGAACACATTCTCCTCACTTATACTGTTCACCTGGTAACATGTCCCGTGTATATTAAACCATCAGGGGAACTCACTCTTCTCACTTCTACTGTTCACCTGGTATCATGTCCTGTGTGTATTAAACCATCAGGGGAACACATTCTCCTCACTTATACTGTTCACCTGGGAACATGTCCCGTGTATATTAAACCATCAGGGGAAGACACTCTCCTCCCTTTTCTGTTCACCTGGTAACATGTCCCGTGTGTGTTAAACCATCAGAGGAACACACTCTCCACACTTATAATGTTCACCTGGTAACATGTCCCGTCTGTATTAAACCATCAGGGGAAGACACTCTCCACACTTATTATGTTCACCTGGTAACATGTCCCGTGTATATTAAGCCATCAGTGGAACACACTTTCCTCACTTATACTGTTCACCTGGTAACATGTCCCGTGTATATTAAACCATCAGTGGAACACATTCTCCTCACTTATTCTGTTCACCTGGTAACATGTCCTGTGTATATTAAACCATCAGGGGAACACATTCTCCTCACTTATACTGTTCACCTGGTAACATGTCCTGTGTATATTAAACCATCAGGGGAACACATTCTCCTCACTTATACTGTTCACCTGGTAACATGTCCCGTGTATATTAAACCATCAGTGGAACACACTCTCCTCACTTATACTGTTCACCTGGGAACATGTCCCTTGTATATTAAACCATCAGTGGAACACATTCTCCTCACTTATACTGTTCACCTGGGAACATGTCCCGTGTATATTAAACCATCAGGGGAAAGCCCTCTCCTCACTTAAACTGTTCACCTGGTAACATGTCCTGTGCGTGTTAAACCATCAGGGGAACACACTCTCCTCACATATACTGTTCACCTGGTAACATGTCCCTTGTATATTAAACCATCAGGGGAAAGCCCTCTCCTCACTTAAACTGTTCACCTGGTAACATGTCCTGTGCGTGTTAAACCATCAGGGGAACACACTCTCCTCACATATACTGTTCACCTGGGAACATGTCCCGTGTATATTAAACCATCAGGGGAAAGCCCTCTCCTCACTTAAACTGTTCACCTGGTAACATGTCCTGTGCGTGTTAAACCATCAGGGGAACACACTCTCCTCACATATACTGTTCAGCTGGTAACATGTCCCATGTATCTTAAAACATCAGGGGAAAGCACTCACCTCACTCATACTGTTCACCTGGTGGCATGTCCTGTGCGTGTTAAACCATCAGGGGAACACACTCTCCTCACATATACTGTTCACCTGGTAACATGTCCAGTGCGTGTTAAACCATCAGGGGAACACACTCACCTCACTTATACTGTTCACCTGGTAACATGTCCCTTGCATATTGAACCATCAGGGGAAAGCCCTCTCCTCACTTATACTGTTCAGCTGGTAACATGTCCCGTGTATATTAAACCATCAGGGGAACACACTCTCCTCACTTATACTGTTCACCTGGTAACATGTCCTGTGCGTGTTAAACCATCAGGGGAACACACTCTCCTCACTTATACTGTTCACCTGGTAACATGTCCTGTGTATATTAAACCATCAGGGGAAAGCCTTCTACTCACTTATGCTCTTCAGCTGGTAACATGTCCCGTGTATATTATACCATCAGGGGAACACACTCTCCTCACTTATACTGTTCACCTGGTAACATGTCCCGTGTATATTAAACCATCAGGGGAAAGCCTTCTCCTCACTTATGCTGTTCAGCTGGTAACATGTCCCGTGTATACTAAACCATCAGGGGAACACACTCTCCTCACATATACTGTTCACCTGGTAACATGTCCCGTGTATATTAAACCATCAGGGGAAAACACGCTCCTCACTTATACTGTTCACCTGGTAACATGTCCCGTGTATATTGAACCATCAGGGGAATACAGTATCCTCACTTATACTGTTCACCTGGTAACATGTCCCGTGTATATTAAACCATCAGTGGAACACATTCTCTTCACTTATACTGTTCACCTGGGAACATGTCCCTTGTATATTTAACCATCAGTGGAACACATTCTCCTCACTTATACTGTTCACCTGGGAACATGTCCCGTGTATATTAAACCATCAGGGGAAAGCCCTCTCCTCACTTATACTGTTCACCTGGTAACATGTCCCGTGTATATTAAACCATCAGTGGAACACATTCTCCTCACTTATACTGTTCACCTGGTAACATGTCCCGTGTATATTAAACCATCAGGGGAACTCACTCTTCTCACTTCTACTGTTCACCTGGTATCATGTCCTGTGTGTATTAAACCATCAGGGGAACACATTCTCCTCACTTATACTGTTCACCTGGGAACATGTCCCGTGTATATTAAACCATCAGGGGAAGACACTCTCCTCCCTTTTCTGTTCACCTGGTAACATGTCCCGTGTGTGTTAAACCATCAGAGGAACACACTCTCCACACTTATAATGTTCACCTGGTAACATGTCCCGTCTGTATTAAACCATCAGGGGAAGACACTCTCCACACTTATTATGTTCACCTGGTAACATGTCCCGTGTATATTAAGCCATCAGTGGAACACACTTTCCTCACTTATACTGTTCACCTGGTAACATGTCCCGTGTATATTAAACCATCAGTGGAACACATTCTCCTCACTTATTCTGTTCACCTGGTAACATGTCCTGTGTATATTAAACCATCAGGGGAACACATTCTCCTCACTTATACTGTTCACCTGGTAACATGTCCTGTGTATATTAAACCATCAGGGGAACACATTCTCCTCACTTATACTGTTCACCTGGTAACATGTCCCGTGTATATTAAACCATCAGTGGAACACACTCTCCTCACTTATACTGTTCACCTGGTAACATGTCCCGTGTATATTGAACCATCAGGGGAACACTCTCTCCTCACTTATACTGTTCACCTGCTAACATGTCCCGTGTATATTAAACCATCAGGGGAACACACTCTCCTCACTTATACTGTTCACCTGGTAACATGTCCCGTGTATATTAAACCATCGGGGGAACACATTCTCCTCACTTATACTGTTCACCTGGTAACATGTCCTGTGTATATTAAACCATCAGGGGAACACATTCTCCTCACTTATACTGTTCACCTGGTAACATGTCCCGTGTATATTAAACCATCAGGGGAACACACTCTCCTCACTTATACTATTCACCTGGTAACATGTCCCGTGTATATTAAACCATCAGGGGAACACACTCTCCTCACTTATACTGTTCACCTGGTAACATGTCCCGTGTATATTAAACCATCAGGGGAACACACTCTCCTCACTTATACTGTTCACCTGGTAACATCTCCCGTGTATATTAAACCATCAGGGGATCTCACTCTCCTCACTTCTACTGTTCACCTGGTATCATGTCCTGTGTGTATTAAACCATCAGGGGAAGACACTCTCCTCCCTTTTCTGTTCACCTGGTAACATCTCCCGTGTATATTAAACCATCAGGGGAATACATTCTCCTGACTTATACTGTTCACCTGCTAACATGTCCCGTGTATATTAAACCATCAGGGGAACAGACTATCCTCACTTATACTGTTCACATGGTAACACGTCCCGTGTATATTAAACCATCAGGGGAAAGCCTTCTCCTCACTTATGCTGTTCAGCTGGTAACATGTCCCGTGTATTTTAAACCATCAGGGGAAAACACTCTCCTCACTTATACTGTTCACCTGGCAACATGTCCCGTGTATATTAAACCATCAGGGGAAAACACTCTCCCCACTTATACTGTTCACCTGGTAACATGTCCCGTGTATATTGAATCATCAGGGGAATACAGTATCCTCACTTATACTGTTCACCTGGTAACATGTCCCGTGTATATTAAACCATCAGTGGAACACATTCTCCTCACTTATACTGTTCACCTGGTAACATGTCCCGTGTATATTAAACCATCAGGGGAAAGCCTTCTCCTCACTTATGCTGCTCAGCTGGTAACATGTCCCGTGTATACTAAACCATCAGGGGAACACACTCTCCTCACATATACTGTTCACCTGGCAACATGTCCCGTGTATATTAAACCATCAGGGGAAAACACTCTCCTCACTTATACTGTTCACCTGGTAACATGTCCCGTGTATATTGAACCATCAGGGGAATACAGTATCCTCACTTATACTGTTCACCTGGTAACATGTCCCGTGTATATTAAACCATCAGTGGAACACATTCTCCTCACTTATACTGTTCACCTGGGAACATGTCCCTTGTATATTAAACCATCAGTGGAACACATTCTCCTCACTTATACTGTTCACCTGGGAACATGTCCCGTGTATATTAAACCATCAGGGGAAAGTCCTCTCCTCACTTAAACTGTTCACCTGGTAACATGTCCTGTGCGTGTTAAACCATCAGGCGAACACACTCTCCTCACATATACTGTTCACCTGGTAACATGTCCCTTGTATATTAAACCATCAGAGGAAAGCACTCTCCTCACTTATACTGTTCAGCTGGTAACATGTCCCATGTATCTTAAAACATCAGGGGAAAGCACTCACCTCACTCATACTGTTCACCTGGTGGCATGTCCTGTGCGTGTTAAACCATCAGGGGAACACACTCTCCTCACATATACTGTTCACCTGGTAACATGTCCAGTGCGTGTTAAACCATCAGGGGAACACACTCTCCTCACTTATACTGTTCACCTGGTAACATGTCCCTTGCATATTGAACCATCAGGGGAAAGCCCTCTCCTCACTTATACTGTTCAGCTGGTAACATGTCCCGTGTATATTAAACCATCAGGGGAACACACTCTCCTCACTCATACTGTTCACCTGGTAACATGTCCTGTGCGTGTTAAACCATCAGGGGAACACACTCTCCTCACTTATACTGTTCACCTGGTAACATGTCCTGTGCGTGTTAAACCATCAGGGGAACACACTCTCCTCACTTATACTGTTCACGTGGGGAAATATCCCGTCAGTATTAAACCATCAGGGGAACACACTCTCCTCACTTATACTGTTCACCTGGTGACATGTCCCGTGTGTATTAACCAATCAGGGGAACTCACTCTCCTCACTTATACTGTTCACCTGGTAACATGTCCTGTGCATGTTAAACCATCAGGGGAACACACTCTCCTCACTTATACTGTTCACCTGGTGCCATGTCCCGTCAGTATTAAACCATCAGGGCAAGACACTCTCCTCCCTTTTCTGTTCACCTGGTAACATGTCCCGTGTGTATTAAACCATCAGGGGAACTCACTGTCCTCACTTCAGCTGTTCACCTGGTTACATGTCCCTTGTATATTAAACCATCAGGGGAAAGCCCTCTCCTCACTTATACTGTTCACCTGGTAATATGTCCCGTGTATATTAAACCATCAGGGGAACACACTCTCCTCAATTATACTGTTCACCTGGTAACATCTCCCGTGAGTATTAAACAATCAGGGGAACACTCTCTCCTCACTTATACAGTTCACCTGGTAACATGTCCTGTGTATATTTAACGATCAGGGGAACACACTCTCCTCACTTATACTGTTCACCTGGTAACATGTCCCGTGTGTATTAAACCATCAGGGGAACTCACTGTCCTCACTTCTACTGTTCACGTTGTAACATGTCCCGTGTATATTAAACAATCAGGGGAAAACACTCTCCTCACTTATACTTTTCACCTGGTAACATGTCCCGTGTAGATTAAACCATCAGGGGAACACATTCTCCTCACTTATACTGTTCTGCTGCTAACATGTCCCGTGTATATTGAAACATCAGGGAAACACACTCTCCTCACTTATACTCGTCACCTGGTAACATGTCCCGTGTATATTGAACGATCAGGGGAATACAGTCTCCTCACTTATACTGTTCACCTGGAAACATGTCCATTGTATATTAAACCATCAGGGGAACACATTCTCCTCACTTATACTGTTCTGCTGCTAACATGTCCCGTGTATATTGAAACATCAGGGAAACACACTCTCCTCACTTATACTCGTCACCTGGTAACATGTCCCGTGTATATTGAACGATCAGGGGAATACACTCTCCTCACTTATACTGTTCACCTGGTAACATGTCCCGCCAGTATTAAACCATCAGGGGAAGACACTCTCCTCCCTTTTCTGTTCACCTGGTAACATGTCCCGTGTGTATTAAACCATCAGGGGAACTCACTGTCCTCACTTATACTGTTCACCTGGTAACATGTCCCGTGTATATTAAACCATCAGGGGAATACATTCTCCTCACTTATACTGTTCACCAGCTAACATGTCCCGTGTATATTAAACCATCAGTGGAACACATTCTCCTCACTTATACAGTTCACCTGGTAACATGTCCCTTGTATATTAAACCATCAGGGGAAAGCCCTCTCCTCACTTATACTGTTCAGCTGGTAACATGTCCCGTGTATATTGAACCATCAGGGGAATAAAGTATCCTCACTTATACTCTTCACCTGGTAACATGTCCCGTGTATATGAAACCATCAGGGGAACACACTCTCCTCACTTACACTGTTCACCTGGTAACATGTCCTGTGCGTGTTAAACCATCAGGGGAACACACTCTCCTCACTTATACTGTTCACCTGGTAACATGTCACTTGTATATTAAACCATCAGGGGAAAGCACTGTCCTCACTTATACTGTTCAGCTGGTAATATGTCCCGTGTATATTAAACCATCAGGGGAACACACTCTCCTCACTTATACTGTTCACGTTGTAACATGTCCCGTGTATATTAAACCATCAGGGGAACACATTCTCCTCACATTTACTGTTCACGTTGTAACATGTCCCGTGTATATTAAACAATCAGGGGAACACACTCTCCTCACTTATACTTTTCACCTGGTAACATGTCCCGTGTAGATTAAACCATCAGGGGATCACATTCTCCTCACTTATTCTGTTCACATGCTAACATGTCCCGTGTATATTGAACCATCAGGGGAATCCAGTCTCCTCACTTATATTGTTCACCTGGTAACATGTCCCGTGTATATTTAACCATCAGGGGAACACACTCTCCTCACTTATACTCGTCACCTGGTAACATGTCCCGTGTATATTGAACCATCAGGGGAACACACTCTCCTCACTTATGCTGTTCACCGGGTAACATGTCCCGTGTATATTAAACCATCAGGGGAATACACTCTCCTCACTTATACTGTTCACCAGGTAACATGTCCCGTGTATATTAAACCATCAGTGGAACACATTCTCCTCACTTATACTGTTCACCGGCTAACATGTCCCGTGTATATTAAACCATCAGGGGAACACACTGTCCTCACTTATACTGTTCACCAGATAACATGTCCCGTGTATATTGAACCATCAGGGGAATAAAGTATCCTCACTTATACTCTTCATCTGGTAACATGTCCCGTGTATATTAAACCATCAGGGGAACATACTCTCCTCACTTATACTGTTCACCTGGTAACATGTCCCTTGTATATTAAACTATCAGGGCAACACACTCTCCTCTCTTATACTGTTCACCTGGTAACATGTCCCGTGTATATTAAACCATCAGGGGAAAGCACTGTCCTCACTTATACTGTTCACCTGGTAATATGTCCCGTGTATATTGAACCATCAGGGGAACACACTCCCCTCACTTATACTGTTCACCTGGTAACATGTCGAATGTATATTAAACCATCAGGGGAACACATTCTCCTCACAGATACTGTTCACCTGCTAACATGTCCCGTGTCTATTAAACAATGAGGGGAACAAACTCTCCTCACTTATACTGTTCACCTGGTAACATGTCGAAAGTATATTTAGCTATCAGGGGAACCCTCTCTCTTCACTTATACTGTTCACCTGGAAACATGTACCATGTATATTAAACCATCAGGGGAACATACTCTCTTCACATATACTATTCACCTGGTAACATGTCCCGTGTATATTAGACCATCAGGGGAACACACTCTCCTCACTTCTACTCTTCACCTGGTGACACGTCCCGTGCGTGTTAAACCATCAGGGGAACACACTCTCCTCACTTATACTGCTCACCTGGTAACATGTCCCGTGTATATTTAACCATCAGGGGAACACATTCTCCTCACTTATAATGTTCACCTGGTAACATGTCCTGTGTATATTATACAATCAGGGGAACACACTCTCCTCACTTATACTGTTCACCTGGTAACATGTCCCGTGTATATTAAACCATCAGGGGAACACACTCTCCTCACTTATACTGTCCACTGGTAACATGTCCCGTGTATATTAAACCATCAGGGGACTACATTCTCCTCAGTTATACTGTTCACCTGGTAACATGTCCCGTGTATATTAAACCATCAGGGGAATACATTCTCCTCAGTTATACTGTTCACCTGCTAACATGTCCCGTGTGTATTAAACCATCAGGGGAAAGCCCTCTCCTCACTTATACTGTTCACCTGGTAACATGTCCCGTGTATATTAAATCATCAGGGGAAAGCCCTCTCCTCACTTATACTGTTCACCTGGTAACATGTCCCGTGTATATTATACCATCAGGGGAACACACTCTCCTCACTTATACTGTTCACCTGGTAACTTGTCCCGTGTATATTAAACCATCATGGGAACACACTCTCCTCACTTATACTGTTCACCTGGTAACATGTCCCGTGTATATTTAACAATCAGGGGAACACACTCTCCTCACTTATGCTGTTCACCTGGGAACATGTCCCGTGTATATTAAACAATCAGGGGAACACACTCTCCTCACTTATACTGTTCACCTGGTAACATGTCTCGTGTATATTAAACAATCAGGGGAACTCACTGTCCTCACTTCTACTGTTCACCTGGTAACATGTCCCGTGTATATTACACCATCAGGGGAACACACTCTCCTCACTTATACTGTTCACGTTGTAACATGTCCCGTGTATATTAAACCATCAGGGGAACACACTCTCCTCACTTGTACTTTTCACCTGGTAACATGTCCCGTGTAGATTAAACCATCAGGGGAACACACTCTCCTCACTTATACTGTTCACCTGATAACATGTCCCTTGTATATTAAACCATCAGGGGAACACACTCTCCTCACTTAAACCGTTCACCTGGTAACATGTCCCGTGTATATTGAACCATCAGGGGAATACACTCTCCTCACTTATATTGTTCACCTGGTAACATGTCCCGCCAGTATTAAACCATCAGGGGAAGACACTCTCCTCCCTTTTCTGTTCACCTGGTAACATGTCCCGTGTGTATTAAACCATCAGGGGAACTCACTGTCCTCACTTATACTGTTCAACTGGTAACATGTCCCGTGTATATTAAACCATCAGGGGAATACATTCTCCTCACTTATACTGTTCACCAGCTAACATGTCCCGTGTATATTAAACCATCAGTGGAACACATTCTCCTCACTTATACAGTTCACCTGGTAACATGTCCCTTGTATATTAAACCATCAGGGGAACACACTGTCCTCACTTATACTGTTCACCAGATAACATGTCCCGTGTATATTATACCATCAGGGGAAAGCCCTCTCCTCACTTATACTGTTCAGCTGGTAACATGTCCCTTGTATATTAAACCATCAGGGGAACACACTGTCCTCACTTATACTGTTCACCAGATAACATGTCCCGTGTATATTGAACCATCAGGGGAATAAAGTATCCTCACTTATGCTCTTCACCTGGTAACATGTCACGTGTATATTAAACCATCATGGGAACACACTCTCCTCACTTATACTGTTCAGCTGGTAACATGTCCCGTGTATATTAAAACATCAGGGGAAAGCACTCTCCTCATTCATACTGTTCACCTGGTGGCATGTCCTGTGCGTGTTAAACCATCAGGGGAACACACTCTCCTCTCTTATACTGTTCACCTGGTAACATGTCCTGTGCGTGTTAAACCATCAGGGGAACACACTCTCCTCACTTATACTGTTCAGCTGGTAACATGTCCCGTGTATATTAAAACATCAGGGGAAAGCACTCTCCTCACTCATACTGTTCACCTGGTGGCATGTCCTGTGCGTGTTAAACCATCAGGGGAACACACTCTCCTCTCTTATACTGTTCACCTGGTAACATGTCCCGTGTATATTAAACCATCAGGGGAAAGCCCTCTCCTCACTTATACTGTTCAGCTGGTAACATGTCCCGTGTATATTAAACCATCAGGGGAACACACTGTCCTCACTTATACTGTTCACCAGATAACATGTCCCGTGTATATTGAACCATCAGGGGAATAAAGTATCCTCACTTATGCTCTTCACCTGGTAACATGTCACGTGTATATTAAACCATCAGGGGAACACAGTCTCCTCACTTATACTGTTCACCTGGTAACATGTCCCGTGTGTATTAAACAATCAGGGGAACACACTCTCCTCACTTATACTGTTCACCTGGTAACATGTCCCTTGTATATTAAACCATCAGAGGAAAGCTCTCTCCTCACTTATACTGTTCAGCTGGTAACATGTCCCGTGTATATTAAAACATCAGGGGAAAGCACTCTCCTCATTCATACTGTTCACCTGGTGGCATGTCCTGTGCGTGTTAAACCATCAGGGGAACACACTCTCCTCACTTATACTGTTCACCTGGTAACATGTCCTGTGCGTGTTAAACCATCAGGGGAACACACTCTCCTCACTTATACTGTTCAGCTGGTAACATGTCCCGTGTATATTAAAACATCAGGGGAAAGCACTCTCCTCACTCATACTGTTCACCTGGTGGCATGTCCTGTGCGTGTTAAACCATCAGGGGAACACACTCTCCTCTCTTATACTGTTCACCTGGTAACATGTCCCGTGTATATTCAACCATCAGGGGAAAGCCCTCTCCTCACTTATACTTTTCACCTGGTAATATGTCCCGTGTATATTATCCATCAGGGGAACACACTCTCCTCACTTATACTGTTCACATTGTAACATGTCCCGTGTATATTAAACCATCAGGGGAAAGCCCTCTCCTCACTTATACTGTTCAGCTGGTAACATGTCCCGTGTATATTAAACCATCAGGGGAACACACTGTCCTCACTTATACTGTTCACCAGATAACATGTCCCGTGTATATTGAACCATCAGGGGAATACAGTATCCTCACTTATGCTCTTCACCTGGTAACATGTCACGTGTATATTAAACCATCAGGGGAACACAGTCTCCTCACTTATACTGTTCACCTGGTAACATGTCCCGTGTGTATTAAACAATCAGGGGAACACACTCTCCTCACTTATACTGTTCACCTGGTAACATGTCCCTTGTATATTAAACCATCAGAGGAAAGCTCTCTCCTCACTTATACTGTTCAGCTGGTAACATGTCCCGTGTATATTAAAACATCAGGGGAAAGCACTCTCCTCATTCATACTGTTCACCTGGTGGCATGTCCTGTGCGTGTTAAACCATCAGGGGAACACACTCTCCTCACTTATACTGTTCACCTGGTAACATGTCCTGTGCGTGTTAAACCATCAGGGGAACACACTCTCCTCACTTATACTGTTCAGCTGGTAACATGTCCCGTGTATATTAAAACATCAGGGGAAAGCACTCTCCTCACTCATACTGTTCACCTGGTGGCATGTCCTGTGCGTGTTAAACCATCAGGGGAACACACTCTCCTCTCTTATAGTGTTCACCTGGTAACATGTCCCGTGTATATTCAACCATCAGGGGAAAGCCCTCTCCTCACTTATACTTTTCACCTGGTAATATGTCCCGTGTATATTAACCATCAGGGGAACACACTCTCCTCACTTATACTGTTCACATTGTAACATGTCCCGTGTATATTAAACCATCAGGGGAACACACTCTCCTCACTTATACTTTTCACCTGGTAACATGTCCCGTGTATATTAAACCATCAGGGGAACACATTCTCCTCACTTATACTGTTCACGTTGTAACATGTCCCGTGTATATTAAACCATCAGGGGAACACACTCTCCTCACTTATACTGTTCACCTGCTAATTTGTCCCGTGTATATTGAACCATCAGGGGAACACACTCTCCTCACTTATACTGTTCACCAGGTAGCATGTCCCGTGTATTTTAAACCATCAGGGGAACAAACTCCCCTCACTTATATTGTTCACCTGGCAACATGTCCCGTGGAAATTTAACCTTCAGGGGAACACACTCTCCTCACTTATACTGTTCACCAGGTAACATGTCCCGTGTATATTTAACAATCAGGGGAACACACTCTCCTCACTTATACTGTTCACCTGGTAACATGTCCTGTGTGTATTAAACAATCAGGGGAAAAACCCTCTCCTCACTTATACTGTTCAGCTGGTAACATGTCCCGTGTATATTAAACCATCAGGGGAAAAACCCTCTCCTCACTTATAATGTTCAGCTGGTAACATGTCCCGTGTATATTAAACCATCAGGGGAACACACTCTCCTCACTTATACTGTTCACCTGGTAACATGTCCCGTGTATATTAAACCATCACGGGAACACACTCTCCTCACTTATACTGTTCACCTGGTAACTTGTCCCGTGTGTATTTAACCATCAGGGGAAAAACCCTCTCCTCACTTATAATGTTCAGCTGGTAACATGTCCCGTGTATATTAAACCATCAGGGGAAAAACCCTCTCCTCACTTATAATGTTCAGCTGGTAACATGTCCCGTGTATATTAAACCATCAGGGGAACACACTCTCCTCACTTATACTGTTCACCTGGTAACATGTCCCGTGTATATTAAACAATCAGGGGAACACACTCTCCTCACTTATACTGTTCACCTGGTAACATGTCCCGTGTATATTAAACCATCACGGGAACACACTCTCCTCACTTATACTGTTCACCTGCTAACATGTCCCGTGTATATTAAACCATCAGGGGAACACACTCTCCTCACTTATACTGTTCACCTGGTAACATGTCCCGTGTGTATTAAACCATCAGGGGAACACACTCTCCTCACTTATACTGTTCACCTGCTAACATGTCCCGTGTATATTAAACAATGAGGGGAACACACTCTCCTCACTTATACTGTTCATCTGGTAACATGTCCCATGTATATTAAACCATCAGGGGAACACACTCTCTTCACATATACTGTTCACCTGGTAACATGTCCCATGTATATTAAACCATCAGGGGAACACACTCTCTTCACATATACTGTTCACCTGGTAACATGTCCCGTGTATATTAGACCATCAGGGGAACACAATCTCCTCACTTCTACTCTTCACCTGGTGACACGTCCCGTGCATGTTAAACCATCAGGGGAACGCATTCTCCTCACTTATACTGTTCACCTGGTAACATGTCCCGTGTATATTAAACCATCAGGGGAATACATTCTCCTCACTTATACTGTTCACCAGCTAACATGTCCCGTGTATATTAAACCATCAGTGGAACACATTCTCCTCACTTATACAGTTCACCTGGTAACATGTCCCTTGTATATCAAACCATCAGGGGAAAGCCCTCTCTTCACTTATACTGTTCAGCTGGTAACATGTCCCGTATATATTATACCATCAGGGGAACACACTGTCCTCACTTATACTGTTCACCAGATAACATGTCCCTTGTATATTGAACCGTCAGGGGAATAAAGTATCCTCACTTATACTCTTCACCTGGTAACATGTCCCGTGTATATTAAACCATCAGGGGAACACACTCTCCTCACTTACACTGTTCACCTGGTAACATGTCCTGTGCGTGTTAAACCATCAGGGGAACACACTCTCCTCACTTATACTGTTCACCTGGTAACATGTCCCTTGTATATTAAACCATCAGAGGAAAGCCCTCTCCTCACTTCTACTCTTCACCTTTTGACACGTCCCGTGCATGTTAAACCATCAGGGGAACGCATCCTCCTCACTTATAATGCTCACCTGGTAACATGTCCCGTGAGTATTAAACAATCAGGGGAACACAATCTCCTCACTTACACTGTTCAACTGCTAACATGTCCCGTGTCTATTGAACCATCAGGGGAATACAGTATCCTCACTTATACTGTTCACCTGGTGACATGTCCCGTGTATATTAAACCATCAGGGGAAAGCCCTCTCCTCAATTATACTGTTCAGCTGGTAACATGTCCCGTGTATATTATACCATCAGGGGAACACACTCTCCTCACTTATACTGTTCACCTGGTATCATGTCCTGTGTATATTAAACCATCAGGGGAACACACTCTCCTCACTTATAATGCTCACCTGGTAACATGTCCCGTGAGTATTCAACAATGAGGGGAACACACTCTCCTCACTTATACTGTTCACGTTGTAACATGTCCCGTGTATATTAGACCATCAGCGGAACACACTCTCCTGACTTCTACTCTTCACCAGGTGACACGTCCCGTGCGTGTTAAACCATCAGGGGAACACATTCTCCTCACTTATACTGTTCACCTGGTAACTTGTCCCGTTTATATTTAACAATCAGGGGAACACACTCTCCTCACTTATACTCGTCACCAGGTAACATGTCCCACGTATGTTAAGCAATCAGGGGAACACGCTCTCTTCACTTATACTGTTCACCTGGTAACATGTCCCATGTATATTAAATCATCAGGGGAACACACTCTCTTCACATATACTGTTCACCTGGTAACATGTCCCGTGTATATTAGACCATCAGGGGAACACAATCTCCTCACTTCTACTCTTCACCTGGTGACACGTCCCGTGCATGTTAAACCATCAGGGGAACACATTCTCCTCACTTACAATGCTCACCTGGTAACATGTCCCGTGAGTATTAAACAATCAGGGGAACACAATCTCCTCACTTATACTTTTCACCTGCTCACATGTCCCGTGTATATTAAACCATCAGGGTAATACATTCTCCTCACTTATACTGTTCACCTGGTAACATGTCCCGTGTATATTAAACCATCAGGGGAACACATTCTCCTCACTTATACTGTTCACCTGGTAACATGTCCCGTGTATATTAAACCATCGGGGGAATCCCTATCCTCAATTATACTGTTCAGCTGGTAACATGTCCCGTGTATATTATACTATCAGGGGAACACACTGTCCTCACTTATACTGTTCACCTGGTAACATGTCCCGTGTATATTAAACCATCAGGGGAAAGCCCTCTCCTCAATTATACTGTTCAGCTGGTAACATGTCCCGTGTATATTATACCATCAGGGGAACACACTCTCCTCACTTATACTGTTCACCTGGTATCATGTCCTGTGTATATTAAACCATCAGGGGAACACACTCTCCTCACTTATACTATTCACCTGGTAACATGTCCTGTGCGTGTTAAACCATCAGGGGAACACTCTCGCCTCACTTATAATGTTCAACTGGTGACATGTCCCGTCAGTATTAAACCATCAGGGGAAGACACTCTCCTCACTTATACTGTTCACCTGGTAACATGACCCGTTTATATTAAACCATCAGGGGAACACTCTCTCCTCTCTTATACTGTTCACGTGGGGAAATGTCCCGTCAGTATTAAACCATCAGGGGAACACAATCTGCTCACTTAAACTGTTCACCTGGTAACATGTCCCGTGTGTATTAAACCATCAGGGGAACACACTCTCCTCACTTATACTGTTCACCTGGTAACATGTCCCGTTTATATTAAACCATCAGGGGAACACTCTCTCCTCACTTATACTGTTCACGTGGGGAAATGTCCCGTCAGTATTAAACCATCAGGGGAACACAATCTGCTCACTTAAACTGTTCACCTGGTAACATATCCCGTGTGTATTAAACCATCAGGGGAACACACTCTCCTCACTTATACTGTTCACCTGGTGACATGTCCCGTGTGCATTAAACAATCAGGGGAACACACTCTCCTCACTTATACTGTTCACCTGGTGACATGTCCCGTGAGTATTAAACAATCAGGGGATCACACTATCCTCACTTATACTGTTCACATGGTGACATGTCCCGTGTGTATAAAACAATCTGGGGAACACACTCTCCTCACTTATAAAGTTCACCTGGTGACATGTCCCGTGTGTATTAAACAATCAGGGGATCACACACTCCTCACTTATACAGTTCACCTGGTAACATGTCCCGTGTTTATTAAACCATCAGGGGAACTCACTCCCCTCACTTATAGATTTCACCTGGTAACATGTCCCATGTGCATTAAACAATCAGGGGAACACACTCTCCTCACTTATACTGTTCACCTGGTGACATGTCCCGTGTGTATAAAACAATCAGGGGAACACACTCTCCTCACTATTCTGTTCACCTGGTAACATGTCCCGTGTGTATTAAACAATCAGGGGAACACACTCTCCTCACTTATACTGTTCACCTGGTAACATGTCCCGTATGCATTAAACCATCAGGGGAACACACTCTCTTCACTTATACTGTTCACCTGGTGACATGTCCCGTGCGCATTAAACAATCAGGGGAACACACTCTCCTCACTGATACTGTTCACCTGGTAACATGTCCCGTGTGCATTAAACCATCAGGGGAACACACTCTCCTCACTTATACTGTTCACCTGGGAACATGTCCCGTGCGTATTAAACAATCAGCGGAACACACTCTCCTCACTTATACTGTTCACCTGGTAACATGTCCCGTGTGTATTAAACCATCATGGGAACACACTCTCCTCACTTATACTGTTCACCTGGTGATGTGTCCCGTGTGCATTAAACAATCAGGGGAAAACACTCTCCTCACTATTCTGTTCACCTGGTAACATGACCCGTGTGTATTAAACAATCAGGGGAATGCACTCTCCTCACTTATACTGTTCACCTGGTAACATGTCCCATGTATATTAAACCATCCGTGGAGCACACTCTCTTCACTTATACTGTTCACCTGTTAACATGTCCCATGTATATGAAACCATCAGGGGTACACACTCTCCTCACTTCTGCTGTTCACCTGGTAACATGTCCCGTGTGCATTAAAAAATCAGGGGAACACATTCTCTTCACTTATACTTTTCACCTAGTGACATGTCCTGTGTATATTAAACCATCAGGGGAACACACTCTCCTCACTTATACTGTTCACCTGGTGACATGGCCCGCGTATATTAAACCATCAGGGGAACACACTCTCCTCACTTACACTGTTCACCTGGTGACATGTCCCATGTATATTAAACCATCAGTGGAACACCCTCTCCTCACTTATACTGTTCACCTGGTAACATGTCCCGTGCAAGTTAAACCATCATGGGAACTCACTCTCCTCACTTATAGATTTCACCTGGTAACATATCCCGTGTGCATTAAACAATCAGGGGAACACACTCTCCTCACTTATTCTGTTCTCCTGGTGACATGTCCCGTGTGTATTATACAATCAGGGGAACACACTCTCCTCTCTTATACTGTTCTTCTGGTAACATGTCCCGTGTGCATTAAACAATCAGGGGAACACACTCTCCTCACTTATACTGTTCATCTGGTAACATGTCCCGTGCGTATTAAACTATCATGGGAACACACTCTCCTCACTTATACTTGTCACCTGGTAACATGTCCCGTGTGCATTAAACAATCAGGGGAACACAATCTCCTCACTTATACTGTTCATCTGGTAACATGTCCCGTGCGTATTAAACAATCACGGGAACACACTCTCCTCACTTATACTGTTCATCTGGTAACATGTCCCGTGCGGATTAAACTATCTGGGGAACACACTCTCCACAATTATACTGTTCACCTGGTAACATGTCCCGTGTGCATTAAACAATCAGGGAAACACAATCTCCTCACTTATACTGTTCATCTGGTAACATGTCCCGTGCGTATTAAACAATCAGGGGAACACACTCTCCTCACTTATACTGTTCATCTGGTAACATGTCCCGTGCGGATTAAACAATCAGGGGAACACACTGTCCTCACTTATACTGTTCACCTGGTGACGTGTCCCGTGTGTATTAAACCATCAGGGGAACACACTTTCCTCAAATATACTTTTCACCTGGTAACATGTCCCTTGTGCATTAAACAATCAGGGGGAAACACTCTCCTCACTATACTGTTCACCTGGTAACATGTCCGGTGTATATTAAACCATCAGGGGAACACACTCTCCTCACTTATACTGTTCACCTGGTAACATGTCCCGTGTATATTAAATAATCAGGGGAACACACTCTCCTCACTTATACTGTTCACCTGGTGACATGTCCCGTGTGCATTAAACAATCAGGGGAAAACACTCTCCTCACTTCTACTGTTCACCTGGTAACATGTCCCGTGCGTATTAAACAATCAGGGGAACACACTCTCCTCACTTATACTGTTCACCTGGTGACGTGTCCCGTGTGCATTAAACAATCAGGGGAAAACACTCTCCTCACTTATACTGTTCACCTGGTAACATGTCCCGTGTATATTAAACCATCAGGGGAAAACAATCTCCTCACTTATACTGTTCACCTGGTGACATGTCCCGTGCGTATTAAACAATCAGGGGAACACACACTCCTCACTTATACTGTTCTTCTGGTAACATGTCCCGTGTGCATTAAACAATCAGGGGAACACACTCTCCTCACTTCTACTGTTCATCTGGTAACATGTCCCGTGCGTATTAAACTATCAGGGGAACACACTCTCCTCACTTATACTGTTCACCTGGTGACGTGTCCCGTGTATATTAAACAATCAGGGGAACACACTCTCCTCACTTATACTGTTCACCTGGTAACATGTCCCGTGTATACTAAACCATCAGGGGAACACACTCTCCTCTCTTATACTGTTCATCTGGTAACATGTCCCGTGCGTATTAAACTATCAGGGGAACACACTCTCCTCACTTATACTTGTCACCTGGTAACATGTCCCGTGTGCATTAAACAATCAGGGGAACACATTCTCCTCACTTATATTGTTCATCTGGTAACATGTCCCGTGCGTATTAAACAATCAGGGGAACTCACTCTCCTCACTTATACTGTTCATCTGGTAACATGTCCCGTGCGGATTAAACTATCAGGGGAACACACTCTCCACAATTATACTGTTCACCTGGTGACGTGTCCCGTTTGCATTAAACAATCAGGGGAACACACTCTCCTCACTTATACTGTTCACCTGGTGACGTGTCCCGTGTGTATTAAACAATCAGGGGAACACACTCTCCTCAAATATACTTTTCACCTGGTAACATGTCCCGTGTGCATTAAACAATCAGGGGAAAACACTCTCCTCACTATACTTTTCACCTGGTAACATGTCCTGTGTATATTAAACCATCAGGGGAAAACACTCTCCTCACTATACTTTTCACCTGGTAACATGTCCTGTGTATATTAAACCATCAGGGGAACACACTCTCCTCACTAATACTGTTCACCTGGTAACATGTCCCGTGCGTATTAAACAATCAGGGGAAATCACTCTACTCACTTACACTGTTCACCTGGTAACATGTCCCGTGTATATTAAACCATCAGGGGAACACACTCTCCTCACTTATACTGTTCATCTGGTAACATGTCCCGTGCGTATTAAACCATCAGGGGAACACACTCTCCTCACTTATACTGTTCACCTGGTGACATGTCCCGTGTGCATTAAACAATCAGGGGAACACAACCTCCTCACTGACACTGTTCACCTGGTAACATGTCCCGTGTATATTAAATAATCAGGGGAACACACTCTCCTCACTTATACTGTTCACCAGGTGACATGTCCCGTGTGCATTAAACAATCAGGGGAAAGCACTCTCCTCACTTCTACTGTTCACCTGGTATCATGTCCCGTGCGTATTAAACAATCAGGGGAACACACTCTCCTCACTTATACTGTTCACCTGGTGACGTGGCCCGTGTGCATTAAACAATCAGGGGAAAACACTCTCCTCACTTATACTGTTCACCTGGTAACATGTCCCGTGTATATTAAACCATCAGGGGAAAACAATCTCCTCACTTATACTGTTCAACTGGTGACATGTCCCGTGCGTATTAAACAATCAGGGGAACACACTCTCCTCACTTATACTGTTCACCTGGTAACATGTCCCGTGTATATTAAACAATCAGGGGAAAACACTCTCCTCACTTATACTGTTCACCTGGTAACATGTCCCGTGTATATTAAACCATCAGGGGAAAACAATCTCCTCACTTATACTGTTCAACTGGTGACATGTCCCGTGTGCATTAAACAATCAGGGGAAAGCACTCTCCTCACTTCTACTGTTCACCTGGTATCATGTCCCGTGCGTATTAAACAATCAGGGGAACACACTCTCCTCACTTATACTGTTCAACTGGTGACATGTCCCGTGCGTATTAAACAATCAGGGGAACACACTCTCCTCACTTATACTGTTCATCTGGTAACATGTCCCGTGCGTATTAAACAATCAGGGGAACACACTCTCCTCACTTATACTGTTCATCTGGTAACATATCCCGTGCGTATTAAACAATCAGGGGAACACACTCTCCTCACTTATACTGTTCACCTGGTAACATGTCTTGTGTATATTAAACAATCAGGGGAACTCACTCTCCTCACTTATACTGTTCACCTGGTAACATGACCCGTGCATATTAAGCCATCTGGGGAACACACTCTCTTCAATTATACTTTTCACCGAGTGACATGTCCTGTGCATTTTAAACCATCAGTGGAACACACTCTCCTCACTTATACTCTTCACCAGGTAACATGTCCTGTGAATATTAAACCATCAGGGGAACACACTCTCCTCACTTATACTGTTCACCTGGTGACATGTCCCGTCTATATTAAACCATCATGGGAACACACTATCCTCACTTATACTGTTCACCTTATGACATGTCCCACGTATATTAAACCATCAGTGGAACACCCTCTCCTCACTTATACTGTTCACCAGGGAACATGTCCCGTCTAAGTTAAACCATCATGGGAACTCAGTCTCCTCACTTATAGATTTCACCTGGTAACATGTCCCGTGTGTATTAAACAATCAGGGGAACACAGTCTCCTCACTGATACTGTTCACCTGGTGACGTGTTCCGTGTGTATTAAACAATCAGGGGAACACACTCTCCTCACTCATACTATTCACCTTGTAACATGTCCCATGTGTATTAAACAATCAGGGGAACACACTCTCCTCACTTATACTCTTCACCTGGTAACATGTCCCGTGCGTATTAAACAATCAGCGGAACACACTCTCCTCACTTATACTGTTCACCTGGTGACGTGTCCCGTGTGCATTAAACAATCAGGGGAAAACACTCTCCTCACTTATACTGTTCACCTGGTAACATGACCCGTGTGTATTAAACAATCAGGGGAACACACTCTCCTCACTTATACTGTTCACCTGGTAACATGTCCTGTGTATATTAAACCATCAGGGGAACACACTCTCCTCACTTATACTGTTCACCTGGTAACATGTACCGTGTATATTCAACCATTAGGGGAACACACTCTGCTCACTTATACTGTTCACCTGGTAACATGTCCCGTGTATATTAAACCATCAGGGGAACACACTCTCCTTACTTCTACTGTTCACCAGGTGACATGTCCCGCGTATATTAAAACATCAGTGGAACTCACTCTCCTCACTTATAGATTTCACCTGGTAACATATCCCGTGAGTATTAAACAATCAGGGGAACACACTCTCCTCACTTATACTGTTCACCTGGGAACATGTCCCGTGTATATTAAACAATCAGGGGAACATACTCTCCTCATGTAGACAGTTCACCTGGTAACAAGTCCTGTGTACATTAAACCATCAGGGGAACACACTCTCCTCACTTACACTGTTCACCTTGTAACATGTCCTGTGTATATTAAAACATCAGGGGAACACACTCTCCTCACTTATACTGTTCACCTGGTAACATGTCCCATGAATATTAAACCATCAGGGGAACACACTCTCCTCACTTACACTGTTCACCTGGTAACATGTCCCGTGTATATTAAACCATCAGGGGAGCACAGTCTCCTCACTTATACTGTTCACCTGGGAACATGTCCCGTGTATATTAAACAATCAGGGGAATATACTCTCCTCACTTATACTGTTCACCTGGTAACATGTCCCATGAATATTAAACCATCAGGGGAACACACTCTCCTCACTTACACTGTTCACCTGGTAACATGTCCCGTGTATATTGAACCATCAGGGGAACACAGTCTCCAAACTTATACTGTTCACCTGGTGACATGTCCTGTGTGCATTAAACAATCAGGGGAACACACTCTCCTCTTTTATACTGTTCACCTGGTAACATGTCCCATGTATATTAAACCATCAGTGGAACACACTCTCCTCACTTACACTGATCACTTGGTAACATGTCCCGTGTATATTATACAATCAGGGGAACAAACTCTCCTCACTTACACTGTTCACCTGGTAACATGTCCCGTGTGTATTAAACCATCAGGGGAACACACTCTCTTCACTTATCGAGTTCACCTGATGACATGTCCCGTGTGCATTAAACAATCAGGGGAAGACACTCTCCTCTCTTATACTGTTCACCTGGTAACATGTCCCATGTATATTAAACCATCAGGGCAACACACTCTCCTCACTTACACTGTTCACTTGGTAACATGTCCCGTGTGTATTAAACCATCAGGGGAACACACTCTCCTCACTTACACTGTTCACCTGGTAACATGGCCTGTGTGTATTAAACAATCAGGGGAACACACTCTCCTCACTTATACTGTTCACCTCGTAACATGGCCCGTGTGTATTAAACCATCAGGGGAACACACTCTCCTCACTTATACTGTTCACCTGGTGACATGTCCTGTGTGTATTAAACAATGAGGGGAACACACTCTCCTCACTTATACTGTTCACCTGGTAACATGTCCAGTGTGTATTAAACCATCAGGGGAACACACTCTCCTCACTTATACTGTTCACCTGGTAACATGTCCCGTGTGTATTAAACCATCAGGGGAACACACTCTCCTCACTTATACTGTTCACCTGGTAACATGTCCTGTGTATATTAAACAATCTGGGGAACACTCTCTCCTCACTTATACTGTTCACCTGCGAACATATCCCGTGTGTATTAAACCATCAGGGGAACACACTCTCCTCACTTATACTGTTCACCTGGTAACATGTCCCGTGTGTATTAAACCATCAGGGGAACACACTCTCCTCACTTATACTGTTCACCTGGTAACATGTCCCGTGTGTATTAAACCATCAGGGGAACACACTCTCCTCACTTATACTGTTCACCTGGTAACATGTCCTGTGTATATTAAACAATCTGGGGAACACTCTCTCCTCACTTAGAGAGTTCACCAGGTAACATGTTAAACCATCAGGGGAACACACTATCCTCACTTATACTGTTCACCTGGCAACATGTCCCGTGAGTATTAAACAATCAGGGGAACACACTCTCCTCACTTAAACTGTTCACCTGGTGACATGTCCCGTGTGTATTAAACAATCAGGGGAACACACTCTCCGCACTTATACTGTTCACCTGGTGACATGTCCCGTGTATATTAAACCATCAGGGGAACACACTCTCCTCACTTATACTGTTCACCAGGTGACATGTCCCGTGCGTGTTAAACCATCAGGGGAACACACTCTCCTCACTTATACTGTTCACCTGGTAACATGTCCCGTGAGCATTAAACCATCAGTGGAACACTCTCTCCTCACTTATACTGTTCACCTGGTAACATGTCCTGTGTGCATTAAATCATCAGGGGAACACACTCTCCTCACTTATACAGTTCACTTGGTGAAATGTCCCGTGCGTATTAAACCATCAGGGGAACACACTCTCCTCACTTCTTCTGTTCAGCTGGTAACATGTCCCGTGCATATTAAACCATCAGGGGAACGCATTCTCCTCACTTATCCTGTTCACCTGGTGACATGTCCCGTGTGTATTAAACAATCAGGGGCATTCACTCCCCTCACTTATACTGTTCACCTGGTAACATGCCCCGTGTATATTTAACAATTAGGGGAACACACTCTGCTCACTTATACTGTTCACCTGGTAACATGTCCCGTGTATATTAAACCATCAGGGGAACACATAATCCTCACTTATACTGTTCACCTGCTAACATGTCCCGTGTATATTAAACCATCAGGGGAACACACTCTCCTCACTTATGCAGTTCACTTGGTTACATGTCCCGTGTGTATTAAACAATCAGGGGAACACACTCTCCTCACTTATACTCTTCACCTGGTAACATGTCCCATGTATATTAAACCATCAGGGGAACACACTCTCCTCACTTATACTGTTCACCTGGTAACATGTCCCTTGTGTATATTACAATCAGGGGAACACATTCTCCTCACTTATACTGTTCACCTGGTAACATGTCCCGTGAGTATTAAACAATCAGGGGAACACACTCAGCTCACTTATACTGTTCACCTGGTAACATGTCCAGTGTATATTAAACCATCAGGGGAACACACTCTCCTCACTTATACTGTTCACCTGGTAACATGTCCAGTGTATATTAAACCATCAGGGGAACACACTCTCCTCACTTATACTGTTCACCTGGTAACATGTCCTGTGTTTTAAACAATCAGGGGAACCCTCTCTCTTCACTTATACTGTTCACCTGGTAACATGTCCCATATATATTAAACCATCATGGGAACACACTCTCCTCACTTATACTGTTCACCTGGTAACATGTCCCGTGTGTATTAAACTATCAGGGGAACACATTCTCCTCACTTATACTGTTCACCTGGTAACATGTCCCATGTATATTAAACCATCAGGGGAACACACTCTCCTCACTTATACTGTTCACCTGGTAACATGTCCCGTGTGTATAAAACAATCAGGGGAACACACTCTCTTCACTTATGCTGTTCATCTGGTAACATGTCCCGCGTATATTAAACCATCAGGGGAACACACTCTCCTCACTTCTACTCTTCAACTGGTGACACATCCCGTCAGTATAAAACAATCATTGGATCACACTCTCCTCACTTATACTGTTCACCTGGTAACATGTCCCGGGTGTATTAAAGCATCAGGGGAACACAGTCTCCTCACTTATACTGTTCACCTGGTAACATGTCCCGTGAGTATTAAACAATCAGGGGAACACACTCTCCTCACTTATACTGTTCACCTGGTAACATGTCCTGTGTATATTAAACCATCAGGGGAACACATTCTCCTCACTTATACTGTTCACCTGCTAACATGTCCCGTGTATATTAAACCATCAGGGGAATACAGTCTCCTCACTTATACTGTTCACCTGGTAACATGTCCCGTGTGTATTAAACAATCAGGGGAACATACTCTCCTCACTTATACTGTTCACCTGGTAACATGACCCGTGCGTATTAAACAATCAGGGGAACACACTCTCCTCACTTATACTGTTCACCTGTTGACATGTCCTGTTTGTTTTAAACCATCAGGGGATCTCACTCTCCTCACTTATACTGTTCTCCTGGTAACATGTCCCATGTATATTAAACCATCAGGGGAACACACTCTCCTCACTTATACTGCTCACCTGGTAACATGTCCCGTGTGTATTAAACAATCAGGGGAACACACTCTCCTCACTTATACTGTTCACCTGGTAACATGTCCCGTGTGTATAAAACAATCAGGGGAACACTCTCTCTTCACTTATGCTGTTCACCTGGTAACATGTCCCGCGTATATTAAACCATCAGTGGAACACACTCTCCTCACTTCTACTCTTCACCTGGTGACACATCCCGTCAGTATGAAACAATCATTGGATCACACTCTCCTCACTTACACTGTTCACCTGGTGACATGTCCTGTGTGTATTAAACAATGAGGGGAACACACTCTCCTCACTTATACTGTTCACCTGGTAACATGTCCAGTGTGTATTAAACCATCAGGGGAACACACTCTCCTCACTTATACTGTTCACCTGGTAACATGTCCCGTGTGTATTAAACCATAAGGGGAACACACTCTCCTCACTTATACTGTTCACCTGGTAACATGTCCAGTGTGTATTAAACCATCAGGGGAACACACTCCCCTCACTTATACTGTTCATCTGGTGACATGTCCCGTGTGTATTAAACCATCAGGGGAACACACTCTCCTCACTTATACTGTTCACCTGGTAACATGTCCTGTGTATATTAAACAATCTGGGGAACACTCTCTCCTCACTTAGAGAGTTCACCTGCTAACATGTCCTGTGTATATTAAACAATCTGGGGAACACTCTCTCCTCACTTAGAGAGTTCACCAGGTAACATGTTAAACCATCAGGGGAACACACTCTCCTCACTTATACTGTTCACCTGGCAACATGTCCCGTGAGTATTAAACAATCAGGGGAACACACTCTCCTCACTTAAACTGTTCACCAGGTGACATGTCCCGTGCGTGTTAAACCATCAGGGGAACACACTCTCCTCACTTATACTGTTCACCTGGTAACATGTCCCGTGAATATTAAACCATCAGGGGAAAGCACTCTCCTCACTTATACTGTTCACCTGGTAACATGTCCCGTGTGCATTAAACCATCATTGGAACACTCTCTCCTCACTTCTACTGTTCACCTGGTAACATGTCCCATGTATATTAAACCATCAGGGGAACACACTCTCCTCACTTATACTGCTCACCTGGTAACATGTCCCGTGTGTATTAAACAATCAGGGGAACACACTCTCCTCACTTATACTGTTCACCTGGTAACATGTCCCATGTATATTAAACCATCAGGGGAACACACTCTAATCACTTATACTGTTCACCTGGTAACATGTCCCGTGTGTATAAAACAATCAGGGGAACACTCTCTCTTCACTTATGCTGTTCACCTGGTAACATGTCCCGCGTATATTAAAGCATCAGTGGAACACACTCTCCTCACTTCTACTCTTCACCTGGTGACACATCCCGTCAGTATGAAACAATCATTGGATCACACTCTCCTCACTTACACTGTTCACCTGGTAACATGTCCCGGGTGTATTGAAGCATCAGGGGAACACAGTCTCCTCACTTATACTGTTCACCTGGTAACATGTCCCGTGAGTATTAAACAATCAGGGGAACACACTCTCCTTACTTATACTGTTCACCTGGTAACATGTCCTGTGCATATTAAACCATCAGGGGAACACATTCTCCTCACTTATACTGTTCACCTGCTAACATGTCCCGTGTATATTAAACCATCAGGGGAATACAGTCTCCTCACTTATACTGTTCACCTGGTAACATGCCCTGTGTATATTAAACCATCAAGGGAACACATTCTCCTCACTTATACTGTTCACCTGCTAACATGTCCCGTGAGTATTAAACAATCAGGGGAACACACTCTCCTCACTTCTACTGTTCACCTGGTAACATGTCCCGTGTATATTAAACCATCAGGGGAACAAACTCTCCTCACTTATACTGTTCACCTGGTAACATGTCCCGTGTGTATTAAACCATCAGGGGAACACACTCTCCTCACTTATACAGTTCACCTGGTAACATGTCCCGTGTATATTTAACAATTAGGGGAACACACTCTGCTCACTTATACTGTTCACCTGGTAACATGTCCCGTTTATATTAAACCATCAGGGGAACACATAATCCTCACTTATACTGTTCACCTGCTAACATGTCCCGTGTATATTAAACCATCAGGGGAACACAATCTCCTCACTCATACTGTTCATCTGGAAACATGTCCCGTGTATATTAAACCGTCAGGGGAACACACTCTCCTCACTTATCCTGTTCGCCTGGTAACGTGTCCCGTGTATATTTAACAATCAGGGGAACACAATCTGCTCACTTATACTGTTCACCTGGTAACATGTCCCGTGTATATTAAACCATCAGGGGAATACCGTCTCCTCACTTATACTGTTCACCTGGTAACATGTCCCGTGTATATTAAACCATCAGCGGAACACACTCTCCTCACTTATACTGTTCACCTGGTAACATGTCCCGTGTATATTAAACCATCAGGGGAAAGCACTCTCCTCACTTATACTGTTCACCTGGTAACATGTCCCGTGTATATTAAACCATCAGGGAAACACACTCTCCTCACTTATACTGTTTACGTGGTAACATGTCCCTTGCGTGTTAATCAATCAGGGGAACACACTCTCATCACGTATACTGTTCACCTGGTAACATGTCCCGTGCGTGTTAAACCATCAGGGGAACACACTCTCCTCACTTATACTGTTCACCTGGTGACATGTCCCGTGCGTACAAAACAGTCAGGGTAACAATCTCTCCTCATTTATACTGTTCACCTGGCAACATGTCCCGTGTCTACTAAACGATCAGGGGAACACACTCTCCTAATTTATATTGGTCACCTGGAAACTTGTCCCGTGTATATTAAACCATCAGGGGAAAGCACTCTCCTCACTTATACTGTTCACCTGGGAACATGTCCTGTGTATATTAAACCATCAGGGGAAAGCACTCTCCTCACTTATACTGTTCACCTGGGAACATGTCCTGTGTATATTAAACCATCAGGGGAACACACTCTCCTCACTTATACTGTTCACCTGGTAACAAGTCCCATGTATATTAAACCATCAGGGGAAAGCCCTCTCCTCACTTATACTGTTCAATTGGTGACATGTCACGTGTGTATTAAACAATCAGGGGAACACACTCTCCTCACTTATACTGTTCACTTGCTTACATGTCCCGTGTGTATTAAACCATCAGGGGAACTCACTCTCTTCACTTTTACTGTTCACCTGTTGACATGTCGTGTGTTTTAAACCATCAGGGGAAGACACTCTCCTCACTTATACTGTTCACCTGGTGACATGTCCCGTGAATATTAAACCATCAGGGGAACACACTCTCCTCACTTATACTGTTCACCTGGTGACATGTCCCGTGTGAATTAAACAATCAGGGGAACACACTCTCCTCACTTATACTGTTCACCTGGTAACATGTCCCGTGTGTATTAAACAATCAGGGGAACACACTCTCTTCACTTATACTGTTCAGCTGGTAACATGTCCCGTGTGTATTAAACAATCAGGCAACACACTCTCCTCACTTATACTGTTCACCTGGAAACATGTCCCGTGTGTATTAAACAATCAGGGGAACACAATCGCCTCACTTATAGTGTTCACCTGGTAACATGTCCCATGTATATTAAACCATCAGTGGAACACAGTCTCCTCACTTATACTGTTCACCTGGTAACATGTCCCGTGTGTATTAAACAATCAGGGGAACACACTCTCTTCACTTATACTGTTCAGCTGGTAACTTGTCCCGTGTGTATTAAACAATCAGGCAACACACTCTCCTCACTTATACTGTTCACCTGGAAACATGTCCCGTGTGTATTAAACCATCAGGGGAACACTCTCTCCTCACTTATACTGTTCACCTGGTAACATGTCCCGTGTATATTAAACCATCAGGGGAACACAATCTCCTCACTTATACTGTTCATCTGGTAACATGTCCCGTGTATATTAAACCGTCAGGGGAACACACTCTCCTCACTTATACTGTTCACCTGGTAACATGTCCTGTGTATATTAAACCATCAGGGGAACACACTCTCCTCACTTATACTGTTCACCTGGTGACATGTCCCGTGTTTATTAAACAATAAGGGGAACACACTCTCCTCACTTATAGAGTTCACCTGGTAACATGTCCCGTGTGCATTAAACAATCAGGGGAACACACTCTCCTCACTTATACTGTTCACCTGGTAACATGTCCCGTGTATATTAAACCATCAGGGGAAAGCACTCTCCTCACTTATACTGTTCACCTGGTAACATGTCCCGTGTATATTAAACCATCAGGGGAACACACTCTCCTCACTTATACTGATCACCTGGTGACATGTCCCGTGTGTATTAAACCATCAGGGAAACACACTCTCCTCACTTATACTGTTTACGTGGTAACATGTCCCTTGCGTGTTAATCAATCAGGGGAACACACTCTCATCACGTATACTGTTCACCTGGTAACATGTCCCGTGCGTGTTAAACCATCAGGGGAACACACTCTCCTCACTTATACTGATCACCTGGTGACATGTCCCGTGTGTATTAAACCATCAGGGAAACACACTCTCCTCACTTATACTGTTTACGTGGTAACATGTCCCTTGCGTGTTAATCAATCAGGGGAACACACTCTCCTCACTTATACTGTTCACCTGGTGACATGTCCCGTGCGTACTAAACAGTCAGGGTAACAATCTCTCCTCATTTATACTGTTCACCTGGCAACATGTCCCGTGTCTACTAAACGATCAGGGGAACACACTCTCCTAATTTATATTGGTCACCTGGAAACTTGTCCCGTGTATATTAAACCATCAGGGGAAAGCACTCTCCTCACTTATACTGTTCACCTGGGAACATGTCCTGTGTATATTAAACCATCAGGGGAAAGCACTCTCCTCACTTATACTGTTCACCTGGGAACATGTCCTGTGTATATTAAACCATCAGGGGAACACACTCTCCTCACTTATACTGTTCACCTGGTAACAAGTCCCATGTATATTAAACCATCAGGGGAAAGCCCTCTCCTCACTTATACTGTTCAATTGGTGACATGTCACGTGTGTATTAAACAATCAGGGGAACACACTCTCCTCACTTATACTGTTCACTTGCTTACATGTCCCGTGTGTATTAAACCATCAGGGGAACTCACTCTCTTCACTTTTACTGTTCACCTGTTGACATGTCGTGTGTTTTAAACCATCAGGGGAAGACACTCTCCTCACTTATACTGTTCACCTGGTGACATGTCCCGTGAATATTAAACCATCAGGGGAACACACTCTCCTCACTTATACTGTTCACCTGGTGACATGTCCCGTGTGAATTAAACAATCAGGGGAACACACTCTCCTCACTTATACTGTTCACCTGGTAACATGTCCCGTGTGTATTAAACAATCAGGGGAACACACTCTCTTCACTTATACTGTTCAGCTGGTAACATGTCCCGTGTGTATTAAACAATCAGGCAACACACTCTCCTCACTTATACTGTTCACCTGGAAACATGTCCCGTGTGTATTAAACAATCAGGGGAACACACTCGCCTCACTTATAGTGTTCACCTGGTAACATGTCCCATGTATATTAAACCATCAGTGGAACACAGTCTCCTCACTTATACTGTTCACCTGGTAACATGTCCCGTGTGTATTAAACAATCAGGGGAACACACTCTCTTCACTTATACTGTTCAGCTGGTAACATGTCCCGTGTGTATTAAACAATCAGGCAACACACTCTCCTCACTTATACTGTTCACCTGGAAACATGTCCCGTGTGTATTAAACCATCAGGGGAACACTCTCTCCTCACTTATACTGTTCACCTGGTAACATGTCCCGTGTATATTAAACCATCAGGGGAACACAATCTCCTCACTTATACTGTTCATCTGGTAACATGTCCCGTGTATATTAAACCGTCAGGGGAACACACTCTCCTCACTTATACTGTTCACCTGGTAACATGTCCTGTGTATATTAAACCATCAGGGGAACACACTCTCCTCACTTATACTGTTCACCTGGTGACATGTCCCGTGTTTATTAAACAATAAGGGGAACACACTCTCCTCACTTATAGAGTTCACCTGGTAACATGTCCCGTGTGCATTAAACAATCAGGGGAACACACTCTCCTCACTTATACTGTTCACCTGGTAACATGTCCCGTGTATATTAAACCATCAGGGGAAAGCACTCTCCTCACTTATACTGTTCACCTGGTAACATGTCCCGTGTATATTAAACCATCAGGGGAACACACTCTCCTCAGTTATTCTGTTCACCTGGTAACATGTCCCGTGTGTATGAAACAATCAGGGGAACACACTCTCCTCACTTATACTGTTCACCTGGTAACATGTCCCGTGTATATTAAACCATCAGGGGAAAGCACTCTCCTCACTTATACTGTTCACCTGGTAACATGTCCCGTGTATATTAAACCATCAGGGGAACACACTCTCCTCACTTATACTGATCACCTGGTGACATGTCCCGTGTGTATTAAACCATCAGGGAAACACACTCTCCTCACTTATACTGTTTACGTGGTAACATGTCCCTTGCGTGTTAATCAATCAGGGGAACACACTCTCATCACGTATACTGTTCACCTGGTAACATGTCCCGTGCGTGTTAAACCATCAGGGGAACACACTCTCCTCACTTATACTGATCACCTGGTGACATGTCCCGTGTGTATTAAACCATCAGGGAAACACACTCTCCTCACTTATACTGTTTACGTGGTAACATGTCCCTTGCGTGTTAATCAATCAGGGGAACACACTCTCCTCACTTATACTGTTCACCTGGGAACATGTCCCGTGTATATTAAACCATCAGGGGAACACACTCTCCTCACTTATACTGTTCACCTGGTAACAAGTCCCATGTATATTAAACCATCAGGGGAAAGCCCTCTCCTCACTTATACTGTTCAATTGGTGACATGTCACGTGTGTATTAAACAATCAGGGGAACACATTCTCCTCACTTATACTGTTCACTTGCTTACATGTCCCGTGTGTATTAAACCATCAGGGGAACTCACTCTCTTCACTTTTACTGTTCACCTGTTGACATGTCGTGTGTTTTAAACCATCAGGGGAAGACACACTCCTCACTTATACTGTTCACCTGGTGACATGTCCCGTGAATATTAAACCATCAGGGGAACACACTCTCCTCACTTATACTGTTCACCTGCTGACATGTCTCGTGTATATTAAACCATCAGGGGAAAGCCCTCTCCTCACTTATACTGTTCAACTGGTGACATGTCCCGTGAGCATTAAACAATCAGAGGAACACAATCTCCTCACTTTTCCTGTTCACCTGGTAACATGTCCCGTGAGTATTAAACAATCAGGGGAACACACTCTCCTCACTTATACTGTTCACCTGGTAACATGTCCCATGTATATTAAACCATCAGTGGAACACAGTCTCCTCACTTATACTGTTCACCTGGTAACATGTCCCGTGTGTATTAAACAATCAGGGGAAAGCACTCTCCTCACTTATACTGTTCACCTGGTAACATGTCCCGTGTGTATTAAACAATCAGGGGAACACACTCTCTTCACTTATACTGTTCAGCTGGTAACATGTCCCGTGTGTATTAAACAATCAGGCAACACACTCTCCTCACTTATACTGTTCACCTGGAAACATGTCCCGTGTGTATTAAACCATCAGGGGAACACTCTCTCCTCACTTATACTGTTCACCTGGTAACATGTCCCGTGTATATTAAACCATCAGGGGAACACAATCTCCTCACTTATACTGTTCATCTGGTAACATGTCCCGTGTATATTAAACCGTCAGGGGAACACACTCTCCTCACTTATACTGTTCACCTGGTAACATGTCCTGTGTATATTAAACCATCAGGGGAACACACTCTCCTCACTTATACTGTTCAGCTGGTGACATGTCCCGTGTTTATTAAACAATAAGGGGAACACACTCTCCTCACTTATAGAGTTCACCTGGTAACATGTCCCGTGTGCATTAAACAATCAGGGGAACACACTCTCCTCAGTTATTCTGTTCACCTGGTAACATGTCCCGTGTGTATGAAACAATCAGGGGAACACACTCTCCTCACTTATACTGATCACCTGGTAACATGTCCCGTGTGTATTAAACAATCAGGGGAACACACTCTCTTCACTTATACTGTTCACCTGGTAACATGTCCCGTGTGTATAAAACAATCAGGGGAACAAAGTCTCCTCACTTATACTGATCACCTGGTAACATGTCCCGTGTGTATTAAACAATCAGGGGAACACACTCTCTTCACTTATACTTTTCATCTGTTAACATGTCCCGTGTATATTAAACCATCAGGGGAACACAATTTCCTCACTTATACTGTTCATCTGGTAACATCTCCCGTGTATATTAAACCATCAGGGGAATACAGTCTCCTCACTTATACTGTTCACCTGGTAACATGTCCCGTGTATATTAAACCATCAGGGGAACACACTCTCCTCACTTATACTGTTCACCTGGTAACATGTCCCGTGTATATTAAACCATCAGGGGAACACATAATCCTCACTTATACCGTTCACCTGCTAACATGTCCCGTGTATATTAAACCATCAGGGGAATACCGTCTCCTCACTTATACTGTTCACCTGGTAACATCTCCCGTGTATATTAAACCATCAGCGGAACACACTCTCCTCACTTATACTGTTCACCTGGTAACATGTCCCGTGTATATTAAACCATCAGGGGAAAGCACTCTCCTCACTTATACTGTTCACCTGGTAACATGTCCCGTGTATATTAAACCATCAGGGGAACACACTCTCCTCACTTATACTGATCACCTGGTGACATGTCCCGTGTGTATTAAACCATCAGGGAAACACACTCTCCTCACTTATACTGTTTACGTGGTAACATGTCCCTTGCGTGTTGATCAATCAGGGGAACACACTCTCATCACTTATACTGTTCACCTGGTCACATGTCCCGTGCGTGTTAAACCATCAGGGGAACACACTCTCCTCACTTATACTGTTCACCTGGTGACATGTCCCGTGCGTACTAAACAGTCAGGGTAACAATCTCTCCTCACTTATACTGTTCACCTGGCAACATGTCCCGTGTATACTAAACGATCAGGGGAACACACTCTCCTAATTTATATTGTTCACCTGGAAACATGTCCCGTGTATATTAAACCATCAGGGGAAAGCACTCTCCTCACTTATACTGTTCACCTGGTAACATGTCCTGTGTGTATTAAACAATCAGGGGAACACACTCTCCTCACTTATACTGTTCACCTGGTAACATGTCCCATGTATATTAAACCATCAGGGGAACACACTCTCCTCACTTATACTGTTCTCCTGGTAACATGTCCTGTGTGTATTAAACAATCAGGGAAACACTCTCTCTTCACTTATACTGTTCACCTGTTAACATGTCCCATGTATATTAAACCATCAGGGGAAAACACTCTCCTCACTTATACTGTTCACCTGGTAACATGTCCCGTGTGTATTAAACAATCAGGGGAACACACTCTCCTCACTTATACTGTTCACCTGGTAACATGTCCCATGTATATTAAACCATCAGGGGAACACACTCTCCTCACTTATACTGTTCACCTGGTAACATGTCCCGTGTGTATAAAACAATCAGGGGAACACACTCTCTTCACTTATGCTGTTCACCTGGTAACATGTCCCGCGTATATTAAACCATCAGGGGAACACACTCTCCTCACTTCTACTCTTCACCTGGTGACACATCCCGTCAGTATGAAACAATCATTGGATCACACTCTCCTCACTTATACTGTTCACCTGGTAACATGTCCCGGGTGTATTAAACAATCAGGGGAACACACTCTCCTCACTGATTCTGTTCACCTGGTAACATGTCCTGTGTATATTAAACCATCAGGGGAACACAGTCTCCTCACTTATACTGTTCACCTGGTAACATGTCCCGTGAGTATTAAACAATCAGGGGAACACACTCTCCTCACTGATACTGTTCACCTGGTAACATGTCCTGTGTATATTAAACCATCAGGGGAACACATTCTGCTCACTTATACTGTTCACCTGCTAACATGTCCCGTGTATATTAAACCATCAGGGGAATACAGTCTCCTCACTTATACTGTTCACCTGGTAACATGTCCTGTGTATATTAAACAATCAGAGGAACACATTCTCCTCACTTATACCGTTGACCTGGTAACATGTCCCGTGTATATTAAACCATCAGGGGAACACACTCTCCTCACTTATACTGTTCGCCTGGTAACGTGTCCCGTGCATATTTAACAATCAGGGGAACACACTCTCCTCACTTATACTGTTTACGTGGTAACATGTCCCGTGTATATTAAACCATCAGCAGAACACACTCTCCTCACTTATACTGTTCACCTGGTAACATGTCCCGTGTATATTAAACCATCAGGGGAACACATAATCCTCACTTATACTGTTCACCTGCTAACATGTCCCGTGTATATTAAACCATCAGGGGAATACCGTCTCCTCACTTATACTGTTCACCTGGTAACATGTCCCGTGTATATTAAACCATCAGCAGAACACACTCTCCTCACTTATACTGTTCACCTGGTAACATGTCCCGTGTATATTAAACCATCAGGGGAAAGCACTCTCCTCACTTATACTGTTCACCTGGTAACATGTCCCGTGTATATTAAACCATCAGGGGAACACACTCTCCTCACTTATACTGAACACCTGGTGACATGTCCCGTGTGTATTAAACCATCAGGGAAACACACTCTCCTCACTTATACTGTTTACGTGGTAACATGTCCCTTGTGTGTTAATCAATCAGGGGAACACACTCTCATCACTTATACTGTTCACCTGGTAACATGTCCCGTGCGTGTTAAACCATCAGGGGAACACACTCTCCTCACTTATACTGTTCACCTGGAAACATGTCCCGTGTATATTAAACCATCAGGGGAAAGCACTCTCCTCACTTATACTGTTCACCTGGGAACATGTCCCGTGTATATTAAACCATCAGGGGAACACACTCTCCTCACTTATACTGTTCACCTGGTAACAAGTCCCATGTATATTAAACCATCAGGGGAACACACTCTCCTCACTTATACTGTTCACCTGGTAACAAGTCCCATGTATATTAAACAATCAGGGGAACACACTCTCCTCACTTATACTGTTCAACTGGTGACATGTCCCGTGTGCATTAAACAATCAGGTGAACACACTCTCCTCACTTATACTGTTCAACTGGTGACATGTCCCGTGTATATTAAACCATCAGGGGAACACATTCTCCTCACTTATACTGTTCACCTGGTAACATGTCCCGTGTATATTAAACCATCAGGGGCACACACTATCCTCACTTATACTGTTCACCTGGTAACATGTCCCGTGCGTGTTAAACCATCAGGGGAACAAACTCTCCTCACTTATACTGTTCACCTGGTAACATGTCCCGTGTATATTAAACCATCAGGGGAACACACTCTCCTCACTTATACTGTTCACCCGGTGACATGTCCCGTGTTTATTAAACAATAAGGGGAAAACACTCTCCTCACTTATACTGTTCACCTGGTAACATGTCGCGTGTATATTAAACCATCAGGGGAACACACTCTCCTCACTTATACTGTTCACCCGGTGACATGTCCCGTGTTTATTAAACAATAAGGGGAAAACACTCTCCTCACTTATACTGTTCACCTGGTAACATGTCCCGTGTGTATTAAACAATCAGGGGAACCCACTCTCCTCACTAATTCTGTTCAACTGGTGACATGTCCCGTGTGCATTAAACAGTCAGGGGAACACACTCTCCTCACTTATTCTGTTCACCTATTAACATGTCCCGTGTGTATTAAACAATCAGGGGAACACACTCTCCTCACTTATACTGTTCATCTGGTAACATGTCCCGTGTGTATTAAACAATCAGGGGAACACACTCTCCTCACTTATACTGTTCATCTGGTAACATGTCCCGTGTGTATTAAACAATCAGGGGAACACACTCTCCTCACTTATACTGTTCATCTGGTAACATGTCCCGTGTGTATTAAACAATCAGGGGAACACACTCTCCTCACTTATTCTGTTCACCTATTAACATGTCCCGTGTGTATTAAACAATCAGGGGAACACACTCTCCTCACTTATACTGTTCATCTGGTAACATGTCCCGTGTGTATTAAACAATCAGGGGAACACACTCTCCTCACTTATACTGTTCATCTGGTAACATGTCCCGTGTGTATTAAACAATCAGGGGAACACACTCTCCTCACTTATACTGTTCATCTGGTAACATGTCCCGTGTATATTAAACCATCAGGGGAACACACTCTCCTCACTTCTACTGTTCACCTGGTAACATGTCCCGGGTGTAATAAAGCATCAGGGGCACACACTATCCTCACTTATACTGTTCACCTGGTAACATGTCCCGTGCGTGTTAAACCATCAGGGGAACAAACTCTCCTCACTTATACTGTTCACCAGGTGACATGTCCCGTGTGTAATAAACAATCAGGGAACGCACTCTCCTCACTTATACTGTTCACCTGGTAACATGTCCCGTGCGTGTTAAACCATCAGTGGAACACACTCTCCTCACTTATACTGTTCGCCTGGCAACATGTCCCGTGAGTATTAAACAATCAGGGGAACACACTCTCCTTACTTCTATTATTCACCTGGTAACATGTCCCGTGTGCATTAAACAATCAGGGGAACACACTCTCCTCACTTATACTGTTCACCTGGTGACATGTCCCAAGTATATTAAACCATCAGGGGAACACATTCTCCTCACTTAAACTGTTCACCTGGTGACATGTCCCGTGTGTATTAAATAATCAGGGGAACACACTCTCCTCACTTATATTGTTCACCTGGTAACATGTCCTGTGTAAATTGAACAATCAGGGGAACACACTCTCCTCACTTATACTGTTCACCTGGTGACATGTCCCGTGTATATTAAACAATCAGGGGAACAAACTCTCCGCACTTATACTGTTCACCTGGTGACATGTCCCGTGTATATTAAACCATCAGAGGAACACACTCTCCTCACTTATACTGTTCACCTGGTAACATGTCCCGTGATTGTTAAACCATCAGGGGAACACACTCTCCTCACTTATACTGTTCACCTGGTAACATGTCCCGTGAATATTAAACCATCAGGGGAAAGCACTCTCCTCACTTATACTGTTCACCTGGTAACATGTCCCGTGTGCATTAAACCATCAGTGGAACACTCTCTCCTCACTTATACTGTTCACCTGGTAACATGTCCTGTGTGCATTAAGTCATCAGGGGAACACACTCTCCTCACTTATACAGTTCACTTGGTGAAATGTCCCGTGCGTATTAAACCATCAGGGGAACACACTCTCCTCACTTATACTGTTCACCTGGTAACATGTCCCGTGCATATTAAACCATCAGGGGAACACGCTCTCCTCACTTAGACTGTTCATCTGGTAACATGTCCAGTGAATATTAAACCATCAGGGGAACACATTCTCCTCACTTATCCTGTTCACCTGGTAACATGTCCCGTGTGTATTAAACAATCAAGGGAACACACTCTCCTCACTTATACTGTTCACCTGGTAACATGTCCCGTGCGTATTAAACAATCAGGGGAACACACTCTCCTCACTTATATTGTTCACCTGGTAACATGTCCCGTGTATATTAAACCATCAGGGGAACACATTCTCCTCACTTATACTGTTCACCTGGTAACATGTCCCGTGTATATTAAACCATCAGGGGAACACACTATCCTCACTTATACTCTTCACCTGGTAACATGTCCCGTGTGTATTAAACAATCAGGGGAACAAACTCTCCTCACTTATACTGTTCACCAGGTGACATGTCCCGTGCGTGTAAAACCATCAGGGGAACACACTCTCCTCACTTATAATGTTCACCTGGCAACATGTCCCGTGAGTATTAAACAATCAGGGGAACACACTCTCCTCACTTATACTGTTCACCTGGTGACATGTCCCGTGTGTATTAAACAATCAGGGGAACACACTCTCCTCACTTATCCTGTTCACCTGGTGACATGTCCCGTGTATATTAAACCATCAGAGGAACACACTCTCCTCACTTATACTGTTCACCAGGTGACATGTCCCGTGCGTGTTAAACCATCAGGGGAACACACTCTCCTCACTTATACTGTTCACCTGGTAACATGTCCCGTGAATATTAAACCATCAGGGGAAAGCACTCTCCTCACTTATACTGTTCACCTGGTAACATGTCCCGTGTGCATTAAACCATCAGTGGAACACTCTCTCCTCACTTATACTGTTCACCTGGTAACATGTCCTGTGTGCATTAAATCATCAGGGGAACACACTCTCCTCACTTATACAGTTCACTTGGTGAAATGTCCCGTGCGTATTAAACCATCAGGGGAACACACTCTCCTCACTTATACTGTTCACCTGGTAACATGTCACGTGCATATTAAACCATCAGGGGAACACGCTCTCCTCACTTAGACAGTTCATCTGGTAACATGTCCAGTGAATATTAAACCATCAGGGGAACACATTCTCCTCACTTATCCTGTTCACCTGGTGACATGTCCCGTGTGTATTAAACAATCAGGGGAATTCACTCCCCTCACTTATACTGTTCACCTGGTAACATGTCCCGTGCGTGTTAAATCATCAGAGGAACACACTCTCCTCACTTATACTGTTCACTTGGTTACATGTCCCGTGCATATTAAACCATCAGGGGAACACACTCTCCTCACTTATACTGTTCACCTGCGGAAATGTCCCATCAGTATTAAACCATCAGGGGAACTCACTCTCCTCACTTATACTGTTCATCTGGTGGCATGTCTCGTCAGTATTAAACCATAAGGGGAAGACACTCTCCTCACTTATACTGTTCACCTGGTAACATGTCCCGTGTGTATTAAACAATCAGGGGAACTCACTCTCCTCACTTATACTGTTCATCTGGTAACATGTCCCGTGTGTATTAAACAATCAAGGGAACACACTCTCCTCACTTATACTGTTCACCTGGTAACATGTCCCGTGCGTATTAAACAATCAGGGGAACACACTCTCCTCACTTACATTGTTCACCTGGTAACATGTCCTGTGTATATTAAACCATCAGGGGAACACATTCTCCTCACTTATACTGTTCACCTGGTAACATGTCCCGTGTGTATTAAACAATCAAGGGAACACACTCTCCTCACTTATACTGTTCATCTGGTAACATGTCCCATGTATATTAAACCATCAGGGGAACACACTCTCCTCACTTATACTGTTCACCTGGCAACATGTCCCGTGAGTATTAAACAATCAGGGGAACACACTCTCCTCACTGATACTGTTCACCCGGTGACATGTCCCGAGTGTATTAAACAATCAAGGGAACACACTCTCCTCACTTATATTGTTCACCTGGCAACATGTCCCGTGAGTATTAAACAATCAGGGGAACACACTCTCCTCACTGATACTGTTCACCCGGTGACATGTCCCGAGTGTATTAAACAATCAGGGGAACACACTCTCCTCACTTATACTGTTCACCTGGTAACATGTCCCGAGTGTATTAAACAATCAAGGGAACACACTCTCCTCACTTATATTGTTCACCTGGTAACATGTCCCGTGTATATTAAACCATCAGGGGAATACAGTCTCCTCACTTATACAGTTCACCTGGTAACATGTCCCGTGTATATTAAACCATCAGGGAAACACACTATCCTCACTTATACTGTTCACCTGGTAACATGTCCCGTGTGTATTAAACAATCAAGGGAACACACTCTCCTCCCTTATACTGTTCACCTGGCAACATGTCCCGTGAGTGTTAAACAATCAGGGGAACACACTCTCCTCACTTATACTGTTCACCTGGTAACATGTCCCGTGTGTATTAAACAATCAAGGGAACACACTCTCCTCACTTATACTGTTCACCTGGTAACATGTCCCGTGTATATTAAACCATCAGGGGAACACATTCTCCTCACTTATACTGTTCACCTGGTAACATGTCCCGAGTGTATTAAACAATCAAGGGAACACACTCTCCTCACTTATATTGTTCACCTGGTAACATGTCCCGTGTATATTAAACCATCAGGGGAATACACTCTCCTCACTTATACAGTTCACCTGGTAACATGTCCCGTGTATATTAAACCATCAGGGGAATACAGTCTCCTCACTTATACTGTTCACCTGGTAACATGTCCCGTGTGTATTAAACAATCAGGGGAACAAACTCTCCTCACTTATACTGTTCACCTGGTGACATGTCCCGTGTGTATTAAACAATCAGGGGAATTCACTCCCCTCACTTATACTGTTCACCTGGTAACATGTCCCGTGCGTGTTAAATCATCAGAGGAACACACTCTCCTCACTTATACTGTTCACTTGGTTACATGTCCCGTGCATATTAAACCATCAGGGGAACACACTCTCCTCACTTATACTGTTCATCTGGTGGCATGTCTCGTCAGTATTAAACCATAAGGGGAAGACACTCTCCTCACTTATACTGTTCACCTGGTAACATGTCCCGTGTGTATTAAACAATCAGGGGAACTCACTCTCCTCACTTATACTGTTCATCTGGTAACTTGTCCCCTGTGTATTAAACAATCAAGGGAACACACTCTCCTCACTTATACTGTTCACCTGGTAACATGTCCCGTGCGTATTAAACAATCAGGGGAACACACTCTCCTCACTTACATTGTTCACCTGGTAACATGTCCTGTGTATATTAAACCATCAGGGGAACACATTCTCCTCACTTATACTGTTCACCTGGTAACATGTCCCGTGTGTATTAAACAATCAAGGGAACACACTCTCCTCACTTATACTGTTCACCTGGCAACATGTCCCGTGAGTATTAAACAATCAGGGGAACACACTCTCCTCACTGATACTGTTCACCTGGTAACATGTCCCGAGTGTATTAAACAATCAAGGGAACACACTCTCCTCACTTATATTGTTCACCTGGTAACATGTCCCGTGTATATTAAACCATCAGGGGAATACAGTCTCCTCACTTATACAGTTCACCTGGTAACATGTCCCGTGTATATTAAACCATCAGGGAAACACACTATCCTCACTTATACTGTTCACCTGGTAACATGTCCCGTGTGTATTAAACAATCAAGGGAACACACTCTCCTCACTTATACTGTTCACCTGGCAACATGTCCCGTGAGTGTTAAACAATCAGGGGAACACACTCTCCTCACTTATACTGTTCACCTGGTAACATGTCCCGTGTGTATTAAACAATCAAGGGAACACACTCTCCTCACTTATACTGTTCACCTGGTAACATGTCCCGTGTATATTAAACCATCAGGGGAACACATTCTCCTCACTTATACTGTTCACCTGGCAACATGTCCCGTGAGTATTAAACAATCAGGGGAACACACTCTCCTCACTTATACTGTTCACCTGGTAACATGTCCCGAGTGTATTAAACAATCAAGGGAACACACTCTCCTCACTTATATTGTTCACCTGGTAACATGTCCCGTGAGTATTAAACAATCAGGGGAACACACTCTCCTCACTTATACTGTTCACCTGGTAACATGTCCCGAGTGTATTAAACAATCAAGGGAACACACTCTCCTCACTTATATTGTTCACCTGGTAACATGTCCCGTGTATATTAAACCATCAGGGGAATACACTCTCCTCACTTATACAGTTCACCTGGTAACATGTCCCGTGTATATTAAACCATCAGGGGAATACAGTCTCCTCACTTATACTGTTCACCTGGTAACATGTCCCGAGTGTATTAAACAATCAAGGGAACACACTCTCCTCACTTATATTGTTCACCTGGTAACATGTCCCGTGAGTATTAAACAATCAGGGGAACACACTCTCCTCACTTATACTGTTCACCTGGTAACATGTCCCGAGTGTATTAAACAATCAAGGGAACACACTCTCCTCACTTATATTGTTCACCTGGTAACATGTCCCGTGTATATTAAACCATCAGGGGAATACACTCTCCTCACTTATACAGTTCACCTGGTAACATGTCCCGTGTATATTAAACCATCAGGGGAATACAGTCTCCTCACTTATACTGTTCACCTGGTAACATGTCCCGTGTGTATTAAACAATCAGGGGAACAAACTCTCCTCACTTATACTGTTCACCAGGTGACATGTCCCGTGCGTGTTAAACCATCAGGGGAACACACTCTCCTCACTTATATTGTTCACCTGGTAACATGTCCTGTGTATATTAAACCATCAGGGGAACACATTCTCCTCACTTATACTGTTCACCTGGTAACATGTCCCGTGTGTATTAAACAATCAAGGGAACACACTCTCCTCACTTTAACTGTTCACCTGGCAACATGTCCCGTGAGTATTAAACAATCAGGGGAACACACTCTCCTCACTTATACTGTTCACCTGGTAACATGTCCCGTGTGTATTAAACAATCAAGGGAACACACTCTCCTCACTTATACTGTTCACCTGGCAACATGTCCCGTGAGTATTAAACAATCAGGGGAACACACTCTCCTCACTTATACTGTTCACCAGGTGACATGTCCCGTGCGTGTTAAACCATCAGGGGAACACACACTCCTCACTTATACTGTTCACCTGGCAACATGTCCCGTGAGTATTAAACAATCAGGGGAAAACACTCTCCTCACTTATACTGTTCACCTGGTGACATGTCCCGTGTGTATTAAACAATCAGGGGAACACACTCTCCGCACTTATACTGTTCACCTGGTGACATGTCCCGTGTATATTAAACCATCAGAGGAACACACTGTCCTCACTTATACTGTTCACCAGGTGACATGTCCCGTGCGTGTTAAACCATCAGGGGAACACACTCTCCTCACTTATACTGTTCACCTGGTAACATGTCCCGAGTGTTTTCAACAATCAAGGGAACACACTCTCCTCACTTATATTGTTCACCTGGTAACATGTCCCGTGTATATTAAACCATCAGGGGAATACAGTCTCCTCACTTATACTGTTCACCTGGTAACATGTCCCGTGTATATTAAACCATCAGGGGAACACACTATCCTCACTTATACTGTTCACCTGGTAACATGTCCCGTGTGTAATAAACAATCAGGGGAACACACTCTCCTCACTTATATTGTTCACCTGGTAACATGTCCCGTGTATATTAAACCATCAGGGGAATACAGTCTCCTCACTTATACAGTTCACCTGGTAACATGTCCCGTGTATATTAAACCATCAGGGAAACACACTATCCTCACTTATACTGTTCACCTGGTAACATGTCCCGTGTGTATTAAACAATCAAGGGAACACACTCTCCTCACTTATACTGTTCACCTGGCAACATGTCCCGTGAGTGTTAAACAATCAGGGGAACACACTCTCCTCACTTATACTGTTCACCTGGTAACATGTCCCGTGTGTATTAAACAATCAAGGGAACACACTCTCCTCACTTATACTGTTCACCTGGTGACATGTCCCGTGTATATTAAACCATCAGGGGAACACATTCTCCTCACTTATACTGTTCACCTGGTAACATGTCCCGAGTGTATTAAACAATCAAGGGAACACACTCTCCTCACTTATATTGTTCACCTGGTAACATGTCCCGTGTATATTAAACCATCAGGGGAATACACTCTCCTCACTTATACAGTTCACCTGGTAACATGTCCCGTGTATATTAAACCATCAGGGGAATACAGTCTCCTCACTTATACTGTTCACCTGGTAACATGTCCCGTGTGTATTAAACAATCAGGGGAACAAACTCTCCTCACTTATACTGTTCACCTGGTGACATGTCCCGTGTGTATTAAACAATCAGGGGAATTCACTCCCCTCACTTATACTGTTCACCTGGTAACATGTCCCGTGCGTGTTAAATCATCAGAGGAACACACTCTCCTCACTTATACTGTTCACTTGGTTACATGTCCCGTGCATATTAAACCATCAGGGGAACTCACTCTCCTCACTTATACTGTTCATCTGGTGGCATGTCTCGTCAGTATTAAACCATAAGGGGAACACACTCTCCTCACTTCTACTGTTCACCTGGTAACATGTCCCGTGTGTATTAAACAATCAGGGGAACTCACTCTCCTCACTTATACTGTTCATCTGGTAACATGTCCCCTGTGTATTAAACAATCAAGGGAACACACTCTCCTCACTTATACTGTTCACCTGGTAACATGTCCCGTGCGTATTAAACAATCAGGGGAACACACTCTCCTCACTTACATTGTTCACCTGGTAACATGTCCTGTGTATATTAAACCATCAGGGGAACACATTCTCCTCACTTATACTGTTCACCTGGTAACATGTCCCGTGTGTATTAAACAATCAAGGGAACACACTCTCCTCACTTATACTGTTCACCTGGCAACATGTCCCGTGTGTATTAAACAATCAGGGGAACACACTCTCCTCACTGATACTGTTCACCTGGTAACATGTCCCGAGTGTATTAAACAATCAAGGGAACACACTCTCCTCACTTATATTGTTCACCTGGTAACATGTCCCGTGTATATTAAACCATCAGGGGAATACAGTCTCCTCACTTATACAGTTCACCTGGTAACATGTCCCGTGTATATTAAACCATCAGGGAAACACACTATCCTCACTTATACTGTTCACCTGGTAACATGTCCCGTGTGTATTAAACAATCAAGGGAACACACTCTCCTCACTTATACTGTTCACCTGGCAACATGTCCCGTGAGTGTTAAACAATCAGGGGAACACACTCTCCTCACTTATACTGTTCACCTGGTAACATGTCCCGTGTGTATTAAACAATCAAGGGAACACACTCTCCTCACTTATACTGTTCACCTGGTAACATGTCCCGTGTATATTAAACCATCAGGGGAACACATTCTCCTCACTTATACTGTTCACCTGGTAACATGTCCCGTGTGTATTAAACAATCAAGGGAACACACTCTCCTCACTTATACTGTTCACCTGGCAACATGTCCCGTGAGTATTAAACAATCAGGGGAACACACTCTCCTCACTTATACTGTTCACCTGGTAACATGTCCCGAGTGTATTAAACAATCAAGGGAACACACTCTCCTCACTTATATTGTTCACCTGGTAACATGTCCCGTGTATATTAAACCATCAGGGGAATACACTCTCCTCACTTATACAGTTCACCTGGTAACATGTCCCGTGTATATTAAACCATCAGGGGAATACAGTCTCCTCACTTATACTGTTCACCTGGTAACATGTCCCGTGTGTATTAAACAATCAGGGGAACAAACTCTCCTCACTTATACTGTTCACCAGGTGACATGTCCCGTGCGTGTTAAACCATCAGGGGAACACACTCTCCTCACTTATATTGTTCACCTGGTAACATGTCCTGTGTATATTAAACCATCAGGGGAACACATTCTCCTCACTTATACTGTTCACCTGGTAACATGTCCCGTGTGTATTAAACAATCAAGGGAACACACTCTCCTCACTTTTACTGTTCACCTGGCAACATGTCCCGTGAGTATTAAACAATCAGGGGAACACACTCTCCTCACTTATACTGTTCACCTGGTAACATGTCCCGAGTGTATTAAACAATCAAGGGAACACACTCTCCTCACTTATATTGTTCACCTGGTAACATGTCCCGTGTATATTAAACCATCAGGGGAATAAAGTCTCCTCACTTATACAGTTCACCTGGTAACATGTCCCGTGTATATTAATCCATCAGGGGAACACACTATCCTCACTTATACTGTTCACCTGGTAACATGTCCCGTGTGTATTAAACAATCAAGGGAACACACTCTCCTCACTTATACTGTTCACCTGGCAACATGTCCCGTGAGTATTAAACAATCAGGGGAACACACTCTCCTCACTTATACTGTTCACCTGGTAACATGTCCCGTGTGTATTAAACAATCAAGGGAACACACTCTCCTCACTTATACTGTTCACCTGGCAACATGTCCCGTGAGTATTAAACAATCAGGGGAACACACTCTCCTCACTTATACTGTTCACCAGGTGACATGTCCCGTGCGTGTTAAACCATCAGGGGAACACACACTCCTCACTTATACTGTTCACCTGGCAACATGTCCCGTGAGTATTAAACAATCAGGGGAAAACACTCTCCTCACTTATACTGTTCACCTGGTGACATGTCCCGTGTGTATTAAACAATCAGGGGAACACACTCTCCGCACTTATACTGTTCACCTGGTGACATGTCCCGTGTATATTAAACCATCAGAGGAACACACTGTCCTCACTTATACTGTTCACCAGGTGACATGTCCCGTGCGTGTTAAACCATCAGGGGAACACACTCTCCTCACTTATACTGTTCACCTGGTAACATGTCCCGAGTGTTTTCAACAATCAAGGGAACACACTCTCCTCACTTATATTGTTCACCTGGTAACATGTCCCGTGTATATTAAACCATCAGGGGAATACAGTCTCCTCACTTATACTGTTCACCTGGTAACATGTCCCGTGTATATTAAACCATCAGGGGAACACACTATCCTCACTTATACTGTTCACCTGGTAACATGTCCCGTGTGTAATAAACAATCAGGGGAACACACTCTCCTCACTTATACTGTTCACCTGGTAACATGTCCCGTGCGTGTTAAACCATCAGGGGAACACACTCTCCTCTCTTATACTGCTCAGCTGGCAACATGTCCCGTGAGTATTAAACAATCAGGGGAACACACTCTCCTCACTTATACTGTTCACCTGGTGACATGTCCCGTGTGTATTAAACAATCAGGGGAACACACTCTCCGCACTTATACTGTTCACCTGGTGACATGTCCCGTGTATATTAAACCATCAGAGGAACACACTCTCCTCACTTATACTGTTCACCAGGTGACATGTCCCGTGCGTGTTAAACCATCAGGGGAACACACTCTCCTCACTTATACTGTTCACCTGGTAACATGTCCCGTGAATATTAAACCATCAGGGGAAAGCACTCTCCTCACTTATACTGTTCACCTGTTAACATGTCCTGTGTGCATTAAACCATCAGTGGAACACTCTCTCCTCACTTATACTGTTCACCTGGTAACATGTCGTGTGTGCATTAAACCATCAGGGGAACACACTCTCCTCACTTTCCCTGTTCAGCTGGTAACATGTCCAGTGCATATTAAACCATCAGGGGAATACGCTCTCCTCACTTAGACTGTTCATCTGGTAACATGTCCAGTGAATATTAAACCATCAGGGGAACACATTCTCCTCACTTATCCTGTTCACCCGGTGACATGTCCCGTGTGTATTAAACAATCAGGGGAATTCACTCCCCTCACTTATACTGTTCACCTGATATCATGTCGTGTGTATATTAAACCATCAGGGGAACACACTCTCCTCACTGATACTGTTCACCCGGTGACATGTCCCGTGTGTATTAAACAATCAGGGGAATTCACTCCCCTCACTTATACTGTTCACCTGGTATCATGCCCTGTGTATATTAAACCATCAGGGGAACACACTCTCCTCACTTCTACTGTTCACCTGGTAACATGTCCCGTGTGTATTAAACAATCAAGGGAACACACTCTCCTCACTATTCTGTTCACCTGGTAACATGTCCTGTGTGTATTAAACAATCAGGGGAACACACTCTCCTCACTTATACTGTACACCTGTTAACATGTCCTGTGCATATTAAACCATCAGAGGAACACACTCTCCTCACTTATACTGTTCACCTGGTGACATGTCCCGTGTCTATTAAACCATCAGGGGAACACACTCTCCTCACTTATACTGTTCACCTGGTAACATGTCCGGTGTATATTAAATAATCAGGGGAACACACTCTCCTCACTTATACTGTTCACCTGGTGACATGTCCCAGCGTATTAAACAATCAGGGGAAAACACTCTCCTCACTATTCTGTTCACCTGGTAACATGTCCCGTGCGTATTAAACAATCAGGGGAACACACTCTCCTCACTTATATTGTTCACCTGGTAACATGTCCTGTGTATATTAAACCATCAGGGGAACACATTCTCCTCACTTATACTGTTCAACTGGTAACATGTCCCAAGTGTATTAAACGATCAAGGGAACACACTCTCCTCACTTATATTGTTCACCTGGTAACATGTCCCGTGTATATTAAACCATCAGGGGAATACAGTCTCCTCACTTATACTGTTCACCTGGTAACATGTCCCGTGTATATTAAACCATCAGGGGAACACACTATCCTCACTTATACTGTTCACCTGGTAACATGTCCCGTGTGTAATAAACAATCAGGGGAACACACTCCCCTCACTTATCCTGTTCACCTGGTAACATGTCCCGTGCGTGTTAAACCATCAGGGGAACACACTCTCCTCACTTATACTGTTCACCTGGCAACATGTCCCGTGAGTATTCAACAATCAGGGGAACACACTCTCCTCACTTATACTGTTCACCTGGTGACATGTACCGTGTGTATTAAACAATCAGGGGAACACACTCTCCTCACTTATACTGTTCACCTGGTGACATGTCCCGTGTATATTAAACCATCAGAGGAACACACTCTCCTCACTTATACTGTTCATCAGGTGACATGTCCCGTGCGTGTTAAACCATCAGGGGAACACACTCTCCTCACTTATACTGTTCACCTGGTAACATGTCCCGTGAATATTAAACCATCAGGGGAAAGCACTCTCCTCACTTATACTGTTCACCTGGTAACATGTCCCGTGTGCATTAAACCATCAGTGGAACACTCTCTCCTCACTTATACTGTTCCCCTGGTAACATGTCCCGTGTGCATTAAACCATCAGTGGAACAATCTCTCCTCACTTATACTGTTCACCTGGTAACATGTCCTGTGTGCATTAAATCATCAGGGGAACACACTCTCCTCACTCATACAGTTCACTTGGTGAAATGTCCCGTGCGTATTAAACCATCAGGGGAACACACTCTCCTCACTTTCCCTGTTCAGCTGGTAACATGTCCCGTGCATATTAAACCATCAGGGGAACACGCTCTCCTCACTTAGACTGTTCACCTGGTAACATGTCCAGTGAATATTAAACCATCAAGGGAACACATTCTCCTCACTTCTCCTGTTCACCTGGTGACATGTCCCGTGTGTATTGAACAATCAGGGGAATTCACTCCCCTCACTTATACTGTTCACCTGGTAACATGTCCCGTGTGTATTAAACCATCAGGGGAACACACTCTCCTCACTTATACTGTTCACCTGGTAACATGTCCCGTGTATATTAAACAATCAGGGGAACACACTCTCCTCACTTATACTGTTCACCTGGTAACATGTCCCGTGTATATTAAACGATCAGGGGAACACACTCTCCTCACTTATACTGTTCACCTGGTAACATGTCCCGTGTATATTAAACAATCAGGGGAACACACTCTCCTCACTTATACTGTTCACCTGGTAACATGTCCCGTGTATATTAAACCATCAGGGGAACACACTCTCCTCACTGATACTGTTCACCTGGTGACATGTCCCGTGCGTATTAAACAATCAGGGGAACACACTCTCCTCACTTATACTGTTCACCTGGTAACATGTCCTGTCTACATTAAACCATCAGGGGAACACACTCTCCTCACTTATACTGTTCACCTGGTAACATGTCCCGTGTGTGTTAAACCATCAGGGGAACACACTCTCCTCACTTATACTGTTCACCTGGCAACATGTCCCGTGAGTATTAAACAATCAGGGGAACACACTCTCCTCACTTATACTGTTCACCTGGTAACATGTCCCGTGTGCATTAAACCATCAGTGGAACAATCTCTCCTCACTTATACTGTTCACCTGGTAACATGTCCTGTGTGCATTAAATCATCAGGGGAACACACTCTCCTCACTCATACAGTTCACTTGGTGAAATGTCCCGTGCGTATTAAACCATCAGGGGAACACACTCTCCTCACTTTCCCTGTTCAGCTGGTAACATGTCCCCTGCATATTAAACCATCAGGGGAACACGCTCTCCTCACTTAGACTGTTCATCTGGTAACATGTCCAGTGAATATTAAACCATCAAGGGAACACACTCTCCTCACTTATCCTGTTCACCTGGTAACATGTCCCGTGTATATTAAACCATCAGGGGAACACACTCTCCTCACTGATACTGTTCACCTGGTAACATGTCCCGTGTATATTAAACAATCAGGGGAAAACACTCTCCTCACTATTCTGTTCACCTGGTAACATGTCCTGTGTGTATTAAACAATCAGGGGAACACACTCTCCGCACTTATACTGTTCACCTGGTGACATGTCCCGTGTCTATTAAACCATCAGGGGAACACACTCTCCTCACTTATACTGTTCACCTGGTAACATGTCCCGTGTATATTAAACAATCAGGGGAAAAGACTCTCCTCACTATTCTGTTCACCTGGTAACATGTCCTGTGTGTATTAAACAATCAGGGGAACACACTCTCCTCACTTATACTGTTCACCTGGTGACATGTCCCGTGTCTATTAAACCATCAGGGGAACACACTCTCCTCACTTATACTGTTCACCTGGTAACATGTCCGGTGTATATTAAACAATCAGGGGAACACACTCTCCTCACTTATACTGTTCACCTTGTCACATGTCCCGTGTGCATTAAACAATCAGGGAAACACTCTCTCCTCACATATACTGTTCACCTGGTGACATGTCCCGTGCGTATTAAACAATCAGGGGAACACACTCTCCTCACTTATACTGTTCACCTGGTAACATGTCCCATGTGTATTAAACAATCAGGGGAACACCCTCTCCTCACTTATACTGTTCACCTGGTAACATGTCCTGTCTACATTAAACCATCAGGGGAACACACTCTCCTCACTTCTACTGTTCACCAGGTAACATGTCCCAGCGTATTAAACAATCAGGGGAAAACACACTCCTCACTATTCTGTTCACCTGGTAACATGTCCCGTGTGAATTAAACAATCAGGGGAACACAATCTCCTCACTTATACTGCTCACCTGGTAACATGTCCCGTGTATTTGAAACCATCAGGGGAACACACTCTCCTCACTTATACTGTTCATCTGGTAAAATGTCCCGTGTATATTAAACCATCAGGGGAACACACTCTCCTCACTTATACTGTTCACCTGGTAACATGTCTTGTGTATATTAAACCATCAGGGGAACACACTCTCTTCACTTATACTGTTCACCTGGAAACATGTCCCGTGTATATGAAACCATCAGGGGAATACACTCTCCTCACTTATACTGTTCACCTGGTAACATGTCCCGTGCGTATTAAACAATCAGGGGAACACACTCTCCTCACTTATATTGTTCACCTGGTAACATGTCCTGTGTATATTAAACCATCAGGGGAACACATTCTCCTCACTTATACTGTTCACCTGGTAACATGTCCCGTGTGTATTAAACAATTAGGGGAACACACTCTCCTCACTTATACTGTTCACCTGGTAACATGTCCCGTGCGTGTTAAATCATCAGAGGAACACACTCTCCTCACTTATACTGTTCACTTGGTTACATGTCCCGTGCATATTAAACCATCAGGGGAACACACTCTCCTCACTTATACTGTTCACCTGCGGAAATGTCCCATCAGTATTAAACCATCAGGGGAACACAATCTCCTCACTTATACAGTTCACCTGGTAACATGTCCCGTGTGTATTAAACAATCAGGGGAACACATTCTCCTCACTTATACAGTTCACCTGGTAACATGTCCCGTGTGTATTAAACAATCAGGGGAACACACTCCCATCACTTATACTGTTCACCTGGTAACATGTCCCGTGTGTATTAAACAATCAGGGGAACACACTCTCCTCACTTATACTGTTCACCTGGTAACATATCCCGTGCGTATTAAACAATCAGGGGAACACACTCTCCTCACTTATATTGTTCACCTGGTAACATGTCCTGTGTATATTAAACCATCAGGGAACACATTCTCCTCACTTATACTGTTCACCTGGTAACATGTCCCGTGTGTATTAAACAATCAGGGGAACACATTCTCCTCACTTATACTGTTCACCTGGTAACATGTCCCGTGTGTATTAAACAATCAGGGGAACACACTCTCCTCACTTATATTGTTCACCTGGTAACATGTCCTGTGTATATTAAACCATCAGGGAACACATTCTCCTCACTTATACTGTTCACCTGGTAACATGTCCCGTGTGTATTAAACAATCAGGGGAACACATTCTCCTCACTTATACTGTTCACCTGGTAACATGTCCCGTGTGTATTAAACAATCAGGGGAACACACTCTCCTCACTTATATTGTTCACCTGGTAACATGTCCTGTGTATATTAAACAATCAAGGGAACACACTCTCCTCACTTATACTGTTCACCTGGTAACATGTCCCGTGAGTATTAAACAATCAGGGGAACACACTCTCCTCACTTATACTTTTCACCTGGCAACATGTCCCGTGAATATTAAACCATCAGGGGAACACACTCTCCTCACTTATACTGTTCACCTGGTAACATGTCCCGTGTGTATTAAACAATCAGGGGAACACATTCTCCTCACTTATACTGTTCACCAGGTGACATGTCCCGAGTGTATTAAACAATCAGGGGAACACACTCTCCTCACTTATACTGTTCACCTGGTAACATGTCCCGTGAGTATTAAACAATCAGGGGAACACAATCTCCTCACTTATACTTTTCACCTGGTAACATGTCCCGTGTATATTAAACCATCAGGGGAACACACTATCCTCACTTATACTGTTCAACTGGTAACATGTCCCGTGTGTGTTAAACCATCAGGGGAACAAACTCTCCTCACTTATACTGTTCACCAGGTGACATGTCCCGTGTGTAATAAACAATCAGGGGAACACACTCTCCTCACTTATACTGTTCACCTAGTAACATGTCCCGTGCGTGTTAAACCATCAGGGGAACACACTCTCCTCACTTATACTGTTCACCTGGCAACATGTCCCGTGAGTATTAAACAATCAGGGGAACACACTCTCCTCACTTATACTGTTCACCTGGTAACATGTCCCATGTGTATTAAACCATCAGGGGAACACACTCTCCTCACTTATACTGTTCACCTGGTAACATGTCCCGTGAGTATTAAACAATCAGGGGAACACACTCTCCTCACTTATACTGTTCACCTGGCAACATGTCCCGTGAGTATTAAACAATCAGGGGAACACACTCTCCTCACTTATACTGTTCACCTGGCAACATGTCCCGTGCGTGTTAAACCATCAGGGGAACACACTCTCCTCACTTATACTGTTCACCTGGCAACATGTCCCGTGAGTATTAAACAATCAGGGGAACACACTCTCCTCACTTATACTGTTCACCTGGTGACATGTCCCGTGTGTATTAAACCATCAGAGGAACACACTCTCCTCACTTATACTGATCTCCAGGTGACATGTCCCGTGCATGTTAAACCATCAGGGGAACACACTCTCCTCACTTATACTGTTCACCTGGTAACATGTCCCGTGAATATTAAACCATCAGGGGAAAGCACTCTCCTCACTTATACTGTTCACCTGGTAACATGTCCCATGTGCATTAAACCATCAGTGGAAAACTCTCTCCTCACTTATACTGTTCACCTGGTAACATGTCCCGTGTGCATTAAACCATCAGTGGAACACTCTCTCCTCACTTATACAGTTCACTTAGTGAAATGTCCCGTGCGTATTAAACCATCAGGGGAACACACTCTCCTCACTTTCCCTGTTCAGATGGTAACATGTCCCGTGCATATTAAACCATCAGGGGAACACGCTCTCCTCACTTATACTGTTCATCTGGTAACATGTCCAGTGAATATTAAACCATCAGGGGAACACACTCTCCTCACTTATCCTGTTCACCCGGTGACATGTCCGTGTGTATTAAACAATCAGGGGAATTCACTCCCCTCACTTATACTGTTCACCTGGTAACATGTCCCGTGTATATTAAACCATCAGGGGAACACACTCTCCTCACTTATACTGTTCACCTGGTAACATGTCCCGTGTGTATTAAACAATCAGGGGAAAACACTCTCCTCACTATTCTGTTCACCCGGTGACATGTCCGTGTGTATTAAACAATCAGGGGAATTCACTCCCCTCACTTATACTGTTCACCTGGTAACATGTCCCGTGTATATTAAACCATCAGGGGAACACACTCTCCTCACTTATACTGTTCACCTGGTAACATGTCCCGTGCGTATTAAACAATCAGGGGAACACACTCTCCTCACTTATACTGTTCACCTGGTAACATGTCCCGTGTGCATTAAACCATCATGGGAAAACACTCTCCTCACTATTCTGTTCACCTGGTAACATGTCCCGTGTCTATTAAACCATCAGGGGAACACACTCTCCTCACTTATACTGTTCACCTGGTAACATGTCCGGTGTATATTAAACAATCAGGGGAACACATTCTCCTCACTTATAATGTTCACCTTGTCACATGTCCCGTGTGCATTTAACAATCAGGGGAACACACTCTCCTCACTATTCTGTTCACCTGGTAACATGTCCCGTGTGTATTAAACAATCAGGGGAACACCCTCTCCTCACTTATACTGTTCACCTGGTAACATGTCCTGTGTATATTAAACCATCAGGGGAACACACTCTCTTCACTTATACTGTTCACCTGGTAACATGTCCCATGTATATGAAACCATAATGGTAACACACTCTCCTCACTTCTACTGTTCACCTGGTAACATGTCCCGTGTGCATAAAAAAATCAGGGGAACACACTCTCCTCACTTATACTGTTCACCTGGTAACATGTCCCGTGTGTATTAAACAATCAGGGGAACACACTCTCCTCACTTATACTGTTCACCTGGTAACATGTCCCGTGTGTATTAAACAATCAGGGGAACACACTCTCCTCACTTATACTGTTCACCTGGTGACATGTCCCGTGTATATTAAACCATCAGGGGAACACACTCTCCTCACTTATACTGTTCACCTGGTAACATGTCCGGTGTGTATTAAACAATCAGGGGAACACACTCTCCTCACTTATACTGTTCACCTGGTAACATGTCCCGTGTGCATTAAACAATCAGGGGAACACACTCTCCTCACTTATACTGTTCACCTGGTAACATGTCCCGTGTGCATTAAACCATCAGGGGAACACACTCTCCTCACTTTCCCTGTTCAGATGGTAACATGTCCCGTGCATATTAAACCATCAGGGGAACACGCTCTCCTCACTTATACTGTTCATCTGGTAACATGTCCAGTGAATATTAAACCATCAGGGGAACACACTCTCCTCACTTATCCTGTTCACCCGGTGACATGTCCGTGTGTATTAAACAATCAGGGGAATTCACTCCCCTCACTTATACTGTTCACCTGGTAACATGTCCCGTGTATATTAAACCATCAGGGGAACACACTCTCCTCACTTATACTGTTCACCTGGTAACATGTCCCGTGTGTATTAAACAATCAGGGGAAAACACTCTCCTCACTATTCTGTTCACCCGGTGACATGTCCGTGTGTATTAAACAATCAGGGGAATTCACTCCCCTCACTTATACTGTTCACCTGGTAACATGTCCCGTGTATATTAAACCATCAGGGGAACACACTCTCCTCACTTATACTGTTCACCTGGTAACATGTCCCGTGCGTATTAAACAATCAGGGGAACACACTCTCCTCACTTATACTGTTCACCTGGTAACATGTCCCGTGTGCATTAAACCATCATGGGAAAACACTCTCCTCACTATTCTGTTCACCTGGTAACATGTCCCGTGTCTATTAAACCATCAGGGGAACACACTCTCCTCACTTATACTGTTCACCTGGTAACATGTCCGGTGTATATTAAACAATCAGGGGAACACATTCTCCTCACTTATAATGTTCACCTTGTCACATGTCCCGTGTGCATTTAACAATCAGGGGAACACACTCTCCTCACTATTCTGTTCACCTGGTAACATGTCCCGTGTGTATTAAACAATCAGGGGAACACCCTCTCCTCACTTATACTGTTCACCTGGTAACATGTCCTGTGTATATTAAACCATCAGGGGAACACACTCTCTTCACTTATACTGTTCACCTGGTAACATGTCCCATGTATATGAAACCATAATGGTAACACACTCTCCTCACTTCTACTGTTCACCTGGTAACATGTCCCGTGTGCATAAAAAAATCAGGGGAACACACTCTCCTCACTTATACTGTTCACCTGGTAACATGTCCCGTGTGTATTAAACAATCAGGGGAACACACTCTCCTCACTTATACTGTTCACCTGGTAACATGTCCCGTGTGTATTAAACAATCAGGGGAACACACTCTCCTCACTTATACTGTTCACCTGGTGACATGTCCCGTGTATATTAAACCATCAGGGGAACACACTCTCCTCACTTATACTGTTCACCTGGTAACATGTCCGGTGTGTATTAAACAATCAGGGGAACACACTCTCCTCACTTATACTGTTCACCTGGTAACATGTCCCGTGTGCATTAAACAATCAGGGGAACACACTCTCCTCACTTATACTGTTCACCTGGTAACATGTCCCGTGCGTATTAAACAATCAGGGGAACACATTCTCCTCACTTATACTGTTCACCTGGTAACATGTCCCTTGTGCATTAAACCATCATGGGAAAACACTCTCCTCACTATTCTGTTCACCTGGTAACATGTCCCGTGTGTATTAAACAATCAGGGGAACACACTCTCCTCACTTATACTGTACACCTCTTAACATGTCCTGTGCATATTAAACCATCAGGGGAACACACTCTCTTCACTTATCCTGTTCACCTGGTAACATGTCCCATGTATTTGAAACCATCAGGGGAACACACTCTCCTCACTTATACTGTTCACCTGGTAACATGTCCCTTGTATATTAAACTATCAGGGGAGCACACTCTCCTCACTTATACTGTACACCTGGTGACGTGTCCCGTGTGCATTAAACAATCAGGGTAACACACTCTCCTCACTTATACTGTTCACCTAGTAACATTTCGCGTGTGTATTAAACAATCAGGGGAACAGACTCTCCTCACTTATACTGTTCATCTGGTAACGTGTCCCGTGTATATTAAACCATCAGGGGAACATACTCTCCTCACTTATACTGTTCACCTGGTGACGTGTCCCGTGTGCATTAAACAATCAGGGGAACACACTCTCCTCACTTATACTGTTCATCTGTTAACATGTCCCTTGCGCATTAAACCATCAGGGGAACACACTCTCCTCACTTACACTGTTCTCTTGGTGACATGTCCCGTGTATATTAAACCATCAGGGGAACACACTCTCCTCACTTATTCTGTTCACCTGGTGACATGTCCCGTGTATATTAAACCATCAGGGGAACACACTCTCCTCACATACACTGTTCACCTAGTGACATGTCCCTTGTGTATTAAACAATCAGGGGAACACACTCTCCTCACTTATACTGTTCATCTGGTAACGTGTCCCGTATATATTAAACCATCAGGGGAAGATACTCTCCTCACTTATACTGTTCATTTGGTCATATGTCCCGTCGTTATTAAACCATCAGGGGAACACACTCTCCTCACTTATACTGTTCATCTGGGAACATGTCCCGTGTATATTAAACCATCAGGGGAACACACTCTCCTCACTTATACTGTTCATCTGGTAACATGTCCCGTGTATATTAAACCATCAGGGGAACACACTCTCCTCACTTATACTGTTCATCTGGTAACATGTCCCGTGTATATTAAACCATCAGGGGAACACACTCTCCTCACTTATACTGTTCACCTGCTTACATGTCCCGTGTTTATTAAACAATCAGGGGAACACTCTCTCCTCACTTATACTGTTCATCTGGTAACATGTCGCGTGTGTATTAAACAATCAGGGGAACACACTCTCCTCACTTATACTGTTCACCTGGTAACATGTCCCGTGTGTATTAAACCATCAGGGGAACACACTCTCCTCACTTATACTGATCACCTGGTAACCTATCCCGTGTATATTAAACCATCAGGGGAACACACTCTCCTCACTTACACTGTTCACCTGGTAACATGTCCCATGTATATGAAACCATCATGGGAACACACTCTCCTCACTTCTACTGTTCACCTGGTAACATGTCCCGTGTGCATTAAAAAATCAGGGGAACACACTCTCCTCACTTATACTGTTCACCTGGTAACATGTCCCGTGCATATTAAGCCATCTGGGGAACACACTCTCCTCACTTATACTGTTCACCTGGTAACATGTCCCGTGCGTATTAAACAATCAGGGGAACACAATCTCCTCACTTATACTGTTCACCTGGTGACGTGACCCGTGTGCATTAAACAATCAGGGGAACACATTCTCCTCACTTATACTGTTCACCTGGTAACATGTCCAGTGCGTATTAAACAATCAGGGAAACACACTCTCCTCACTTATACTGTTCACCTGGTAACATGTCCTGTGCATATTAAACCATCAGGGGAACACACTCTCTTCACTTATCCTGTTCACCTGGGAACATGTCCCATGTATATGAAACAATCAGGGGAACACAATCTCCTCACTTACACTGTTCACCTGGTGAGATGTCCCGAGTGTATTAAACAATCATGGGAACACACTCTCCTCACTTCCGCTCTTCACCTGGTAACATGTCCCGTGTCTATTAAATCATCAGGGCAACACACTCTCCTCACATATACTGTTCACCTGGTAACATGTCTCGTGTTTAATAAACCATCAGGGGAACTCACTCTCCTCACTTAGACTGTTCACCTGGTAACATGTCCCGTGCATATTAAGCCATCTGGGGAACACAATCTGCTCACTTATACTGTTCACCTGGTGACATGTCCTGTGTATATTAAACCATCAGGGGAACACACTCTCCTCACTTATACTCTTCACCAGGTAACATGTCCTGTGTATATTAAACCTTCAGGGGAACACTCTCTCCTCACTTATACTGTTCATCTGGTAACATGTCGCGTGTGTATTAAACAATCAGGGGAACACACTCTCCTCACTTATACTGTTCACCTGGTAACATGTCCCGTGTGTATTAAACCATCAGGGGAACACACTCTCCTCACTTATACTGATCACCTGGTAACCTATCCCGTGTATATTAAACCATCAGGGGAACACACTCTCCTCACTTACACTGTTCACCTGGTAACATGTCCCATGTATATGAAACCATCATGGGAACACACTCTCCTCACTTCTACTGTTCACCTGGTAACATGTCCCGTGTGCATTAAAAAATCAGGGGAACACACTCTCCTCACTTATACTGTTCATCTGGTAACGTGTCCCGTGTATATTAAACCATCAGGGGAACACACTCTCCTCACTTCTTCTGTTCATCTGGTCATATGTCCCGTCGATATTAAACCATAAGGGGAACACACTCTCCTCACTTATAATGTTCACCTTGTCACATGTCCCGTGTGCATTAAACAATCAGTGGAACACAGTCTCCTCACATATACTTTTCACCTAGTGACATGTCCTGTGTATATTAACCCATCAGGGGAACACTCTCTCCTCACTTATACTCTTCACCAGGTAACATGTCCTAAGTATATTAAACCATCAGGGGAACACACTTTCCTCACTTATACTGTTCACCTGGTGACATGTCTCATGTATAATAAACCATCAGGGGAACTCACTCTCCTCACTTAGACTGTTCACCTGGTAACATGTCCCGTGCATATTAAGCCATCTGGGGAACACACTCTCCTCACTTATACTGTTCACCTGGTAACATGTCCCGTGCGTATTAAACAATCAGGGGAACACAATCTCCTCACTTATACTGTTCACCTGGTGACGTGACCCGTGTGCATTAAACAATCAGGGGAACACAGTCTCCTCACTTACACTGTTCACCTGGTAACATGTCCAGTGCGTATTAAACAATCAGGGAAACACACTCTCCTCACTTATACTGTTCACCTGGTAACATGTCCTGTGCATATTAAACCATCAGGGGAACACACTCTCTTCACTTATCCTGTTCACCTGGGAACATGTCCAATGTTATGAAACAATCAGGGGAACACAATCTCCTCACTTACACTGTTCACCTGGTGAGATGTCCCGAGTATATTAAACAATCATGGGAACACACTCTCCTCACTTCCGCTCTTCACCTGGTAACATGTCCCGTGTCTATTAAATCATCAGGGCAACACACTCTCCTCACATATACTGTTCACCTGGTAACATGTCTCGTGTTTAATAAACCATCAGGGGAACTCACTCTCCTCACTTAGACTGTTCACCTGGTAACATGTCCCGTGCATACTAAGCCATCTGGGGAACACAATCTGCTCACTTATACTGTTCACCTGGTGACATGTCCTGTGTATATTAAACCATCAGGGGAACACACTCTCCTCACTTATACTCTTCACCAGGTAACATGTCCTGTGTATATTAAACCTTCAGGGGAACACACTCTCCTCACTTATACTGTTCCCCTGGTGACATGTCCCGTGTATATTAAACCATCAGGGGAACACACTCTGCTCACTTATACTGTTCACCTGGTGACATGTCCCGCGTATATTAAACGATCATGGGAACATACTCTCCTCACTTATACTGTTCACCTGGTTACATGTCCCGTGCGTATTAAACCATCAGTGGAACACACTCTCCTCACTTGTACTGTTCACCTGGTAACATGTCCCGTGTGCATTAAACAATCAGGGAACACACTCTCCTCAGTTATTCTGTTCACCTGGTGACATGTCCCGTGTGTATTAAACAATCAGGGGAACACATTCTCCTCACTTATACTGTTCACCTGGTAACATGTCCCGTGTGCATTAAACCATCATGGGAAAACACTCTCCTCACTATTCTGTTCATCTAGTAACATGTCCCGTGTGTATTAAACAATCAGGGGAACACACTCTCCTCACTTATACTGTTCACCTGGTAACATGTCCCATGTATATGAAACCATCAGGGGAACACACTCTCGTCACTTCTACTGTTCACCTGGTAACATGTCCCATGTATATGAAACCATCAGGGGAACACACTCTCGTCACTTCTACTGTTCACCTGGTAACATGTCCCGTGCGTATTAAACCATCAGGGGAACACACTCTCGTCACTTCTACTGTTCACCTGGTAACATGTCCCATGTATATGAAACCATCAGGGGAACACACTCTCCTCACTTCTACTGTTCACCTGGTAACATGTCCCGTGCGTATTAAACAATCAGGGGAACACACTCTCCTCACTTATACTGTTCACCTGGTAACATGTCCCGTGTACATTAAACCATCAGGGGAACACACTCTCCTCACTTATACTGTTCACCTGGTAACATGTCCCGTGTATATGAAACCATCAGGGGAACACACTCTCCTCACTTCTAATGTTCAACTGGTAACATGTCCCGTGCGTATTAAACAATCAGGGGAACACACTCTCCTCACTTATACTGTTCACCTGGTAACATGTCCTGTGTATATTAAACCATCAGGGGAACACACTCTCTTCACTTATACTGTTCACCTGGTAACATGTCCTGTGTACATGAAACCATCATGGGAACACACTCTCTTCACTTATACTGTTCACCTGGTAACATGTCCCGTGCGTATTAAACAATCAGGGTAACACACTCTCCTAACTTATACTGTTCACCTGGTAACATGTCCCGTGTATATTAAACCATCAGGGGAACACACTCTCCTCACTTATACTGTTCACCTGGTGACAGGTCCCGTGTATATTAAACCATCAGGGGAACACACTCTCCTCACTTATACTGTTCACCTGGTAACATGTCCCGTGTATGTTAAACCATCAGGGGAATACACTCTCCTCACTTATACTGTTCACCTGGTGACATTTCCCGTGTGCATTAAACAGTCAGGGGAAAACACTCTCCTCACTTATACTCTTCATCAGGTAACGTGTCCCGTGTATATTAACCCATCAGGGGAACACACTCTCCTCACTTATACTGTTCACCTGGTGACATGTCCCGATTGTATTAAACAATCAGGGGAACGCACTCTCCTCACTTCTGCTCTTCACCTGGTAACATGTCCCGTGTATATTAAATCATCAGGGCAACACTCTCTCCTCACTTATACTCTTCACCAGGTAACATGTCCTGTGTATATTAAACCTTCAGGGGAACACACTCTCCTCACTTCTACTGTTCACCTGGTAACATGTCCCGTGTGTATTAAACAATCAGGGGAACACACTCTCCTCACTTATACTGTTCACCTGGTAACGTGTCCCGTATATATTAAACCATCAGGGGAAGATACTCTCCTCACTTATACTGTTCATTTGGTCATATGTCCCGTCGTTATTAAACCATCAGGGGAACACACTCTCCTCACTTATACTGTTCATCTGGGAACATGTCCCGTGTATATTAAACCATCAGGGGAACACACTCTCCTCACTTATACTGTTCATCTGGTAACATGTCCCGTGTATATTAAACCATCAGGGGAACACACTCTCCTCACTTATACTGTTCATCTGGTAACATGTCCCGTGTATATTAAACCATCAGGGGAACACACTCTCCTCACTTATACTGTTCACCTGCTTACATGTCCCGTGTTTATTAAACAATCAGGGGAACACTCTCTCCTCACTTATACTGTTCATCTGGTAACATGTCGCGTGTGTATTAAACAATCAGGGGAACACACTCTCCTCACTTATACTGTTCACCTGGTAACATGTCCCGTGTGTATTAAACCATCAGGGGAACACACTCTCCTCACTTATACTGATCACCTGGTAACCTATCCCGTGTATATTAAACCATCAGGGGAACACACTCTCCTCACTTACACTGTTCACCTGGTAACATGTCCCATGTATATGAAACCATCATGGGAACACACTCTCCTCACTTCTACTGTTCACCTGGTAACATGTCCCGTGTGCATTAAAAAATCAGGGGAACACACTCTCCTCACTTATACTGTTCACCTGGTAACATGTCCCGTGCATATTAAGCCATCTGGGGAACACACTCTCCTCACTTATACTGTTCACCTGGTAACATGTCCCGTGCGTATTAAACAATCAGGGGAACACAATCTCCTCACTTATACTGTTCACCTGGTGACGTGACCCGTGTGCATTAAACAATCAGGGGAACACAGTCTCCTCACTTATACTGTTCACCTGGTAACATGTCCAGTGCGTATTAAACAATCAGGGAAACACACTCTCCTCACTTATACTGTTCACCTGGTAACATGTCCTGTGCATATTAAACCATCAGGGGAACACACTCTCTTCACTTATCCTGTTCACCTGGGAACATGTCCCATGTATATGAAACAATCAGGGGAACACAATCTCCTCACTTACACTGTTCACCTGGTGAGATGTCCCGAGTGTATTAAACAATCATGGGAACACACTCTCCTCACTTCCGCTCTTCACCTGGTAACATGTCCCGTGTCTATTAAATCATCAGGGCAACACACTCTCCTCACATATACTGTTCACCTGGTAACATGTCTCGTGTTTAATAAACCATCAGGGGAACTCACTCTCCTCACTTAGACTGTTCACCTGGTAACATGTCCCGTGCATATTAAGCCATCTGGGGAACACAATCTGCTCACTTATACTGTTCACCTGGTGACATGTCCTGTGTATATTAAACCATCAGGGGAACACACTCTCCTCACTTATACTCTTCACCAGGTAACATGTCCTGTGTATATTAAACCTTCAGGGGAACACTCTCTCCTCACTTATACTGTTCATCTGGTAACATGTCGCGTGTGTATTAAACAATCAGGGGAACACACTCTCCTCACTTATACTGTTCACCTGGTAACATGTCCCGTGTGTATTAAACCATCAGGGGAACACACTCTCCTCACTTATACTGATCACCTGGTAACCTATCCCGTGTATATTAAACCATCAGGGGAACACACTCTCCTCACTTACACTGTTCACCTGGTAACATGTCCCATGTATATGAAACCATCATGGGAACACACTCTCCTCACTTCTACTGTTCACCTGGTAACATGTCCCGTGTGCATTAAAAAATCAGGGGAACACACTCTCCTCACTTATACTGTTCATCTGGTAACGTGTCCCGTGTATATTAAACCATCAGGGGAACACACTCTCCTCACTTCTTCTGTTCATCTGGTCATATGTCCCGTCGATATTAAACCATAAGGGGAACACACTCTCCTCACTTATAATGTTCACCTTGTCACATGTCCCGTGTGCATTAAACAATCAGTGGAACACAGTCTCCTCACATATACTTTTCACCTAGTGACATGTCCTGTGTATATTAACCCATCAGGGGAACACTCTCTCCTCACTTATACTCTTCACCAGGTAACATGTCCTAAGTATATTAAACCATCAGGGGAACACACTTTCCTCACTTATACTGTTCACCTGGTGACATGTCTCATGTATAATAAACCATCAGGGGAACTCACTCTCCTCACTTAGACTGTTCACCTGGTAACATGTCCCGTGCATATTAAGCCATCTGGGGAACACACTCTCCTCACTTATACTGTTCACCTGGTAACATGTCCCGTGCGTATTAAACAATCAGGGGAACACAATCTCCTCACTTATACTGTTCACCTGGTGACGTGACCCGTGTGCATTAAACAATCAGGGGAACACAGTCTCCTCACTTATACTGTTCACCTGGTAACATGTCCAGTGCGTATTAAACAATCAGGGAAACACACTCTCCTCACTTATACTGTTCACCTGGTAACATGTCCTGTGCATATTAAACCATCAGGGGAACACACTCTCTTCACTTATCCTGTTCACCTGGGAACATGTCCAATGTTATGAAACAATCAGGGGAACACAATCTCCTCACTTACACTGTTCACCTGGTGAGATGTCCCGAGTATATTAAACAATCATGGGAACACACTCTCCTCACTTCCGCTCTTCACCTGGTAACATGTCCCGTGTCTATTAAATCATCAGGGCAACACACTCTCCTCACATATACTGTTCACCTGGTAACATGTCTCGTGTTTAATAAACCATCAGGGGAACTCACTCTCCTCACTTAGACTGTTCACCTGGTAACATGTCCCGTGCATATTAAGCCATCTGGGGAACACAATCTGCTCACTTATACTGTTCACCTGGTGACATGTCCTGTGTATATTAAACCATCAGGGGAACACACTCTCCTCACTTATACTCTTCACCAGGTAACATGTCCTGTGTATATTAAACCTTCAGGGGAACACACTCTCCTCACTTATACTGTTCCCCTGGTGACATGTCCCGTGTATATTAAACCATCAGGGGAACACACTCTGCTCACTTATACTGTTCACCTGGTGACATGTCCCGCGTATATTAAACGATCATGGGAACATACTCTCCTCACTTATACTGTTCACCTGGTTACATGTCCCGTGCGTATTAAACCATCAGTGGAACACACTCTCCTCACTTGTACTGTTCACCTGGTAACATGTCCCGTGTGCATTAAACAATCAGGGAACACACTCTCCTCAGTTATTCTGTTCACCTGGTCACATGTCCCGTGTGTATTAAACAATCAGGGGAACACATTCTCCTCACTTATACTGTTCACCTGGTAACATGTCCCGTGTGCATTAAACCATCATGGGAAAACACTCTCCTCACTATTCTGTTCATCTAGTAACATGTCCCGTGTGTATTAAACAATCAGGGGAACACACTCTCCTCACTTATACTGTTCACCTGGTAACATGTCCCATGTATATGAAACCATCAGGGGAACACACTCTCGTCACTTCTACTGTTCACCTGGTAACATGTCCCATGTATATGAAACCATCAGGGGAACACACTCTCGTCACTTCTACTGTTCACCTGGTAACATGTCCCGTGCGTATTAAACCATCAGGGGAACACACTCTCGTCACTTCTACTGTTCACCTGGTAACATGTCCCATGTATATGAAACCATCAGGGGAACACACTCTCCTCACTTCTACTGTTCACCTGGTAACATGTCCCGTGCGTATTAAACAATCAGGGGAACACACTCTCCTCACTTATACTGTTCACCTGGTAACATGTCCCGTGTACATTAAACCATCAGGGGAACACACTCTCCTCACTTATACTGTTCACCTGGTAACATGTCCCGTGTATATGAAACCATCAGGGGAACACACTCTCCTCACTTCTAATGTTCAACTGGTAACATGTCCCGTGCGTATTAAACAATCAGGGGAACACACTCTCCTCACTTATACTGTTCACCTGGTAACATGTCCTGTGTATATTAAACCATCAGGGGAACACACTCTCTTCACTTATACTGTTCACCTGGTAACATGTCCTGTGTACATGAAACCATCATGGGAACACACTCTCTTCACTTATACTGTTCACCTGGTAACATGTCCCGTGCGTATTAAACAATCAGGGTAACACACTCTCCTAACTTATACTGTTCACCTGGTAACATGTCCCGTGTATATTAAACCATCAGGGGAACACACTCTCCTCACTTATACTGTTCACCTGGTGACAGGTCCCGTGTATATTAAACCATCAGGGGAACACACTCTCCTCACTTATACTGTTCACCTGGTAACATGTCCCGTGTATGTTAAACCATCAGGGGAATACACTCTCCTCACTTATACTGTTCACCTGGTGACATTTCCCGTGTGCATTAAACAGTCAGGGGAAAACACTCTCCTCACTTATACTCTTCATCAGGTAACGTGTCCCGTGTATATTAACCCATCAGGGGAACACACTCTCCTCACTTATACTGTTCACCTGGTGACATGTCCCGATTGTATTAAACAATCAGGGGAACGCACTCTCCTCACTTCTGCTCTTCACCTGGTAACATGTCCCGTGTATATTAAATCATCAGGGCAACACTCTCTCCTCACTTATACTCTTCACCAGGTAACATGTCCTGTGTATATTAAACCTTCAGGGGAACACACTCTCCTCACTTCTACTGTTCACCTGGTAACATGTCCCGTGTGTATTAAACAATCAGGGGAACACACTCTCCTCACTTATACTGTTCACCTGGTGACATGTCCCGTGTGTATTAAACAATCAGGGGAACACACTCTCCTCACTTATACTGTTCACCTGGTAACATTTCCCGTGTATATTAAACCATCGGGGAAGACACTCTCCTCACTTATAATGTTCACCTGGTAATATGTTCTGTGTATATTAAACCATCAGGGGAACACACTCTCCTCACTTATACTGTTCACCTGGTGACATGTCCTGTGTGCATTAAACAATCAGGGGAACACACTCTCCTCACTTATACTGTTCACCTGGTAACATGTCCCGTGTATATTGAACAATCAGGGGAACACACTCTCCTCACTTATTCTGTTCACCTGGTGACATGTCCCGTGTATATTGAACAATCAGGGGAACACACTCTCCTCACTTATACTGTTCACCCGATGACATGTCCCGTGTGTATTAAACAATCAGGGGAACACACTCTCCTCACTTATACTGTTCACCTGGTAACATGTCCCGTGTATATTAAACCATCAGGGGAACACTCTCTCCTCACTTATACTGTTCACCCGATGACATGTCACGTGCGTATTAAACCATCAGGGGAACACACTCTCCTCACTTATACTGTTCACCTGGCAACATGTCCCGTCAGTATGAAACAATCAGGGGAACACATTCTCCTCACTTATACTGTTCACTTGGTAACATGTCCCGTGCGTATTAAACCAACAGGGGAACACATTCTCCTCACTTATACTGTTCACTTGGAAACATGTCCTGTTTGCATTAAACCATCAGGGGAACACACTCTCCTCACTTATACTGTTCACCTGGCAACATGTCCCGTCAGTATTAAACAATCAGGGGAACACATTCTCCTCACTTATACTGTTCACTTGGTAACATGTCCCGTGCGTATTAAACCAACAGGGGAACACATTCTCCTCACTTATACTGTTCACCTGGTAACATGTCCCGTGTGCATTAAACAATCAGGGGAACACATTCTCCTCACTTATACCGTTCACCTGATAACATGTCCCGTGTGTATTCAAACAATCAGGGGAACACATTCTCCTCACTTATACCGTTCACCTGGTAACATGTCCCGTGTGCATTAAGCAATCAGGGGAACACACTCTCCTCACTTATACCGTTCACCTGATAACATGTCCCGTGTGTATTCAAACATCAGGGGAACACATTCTCCTCACTTATACTGTTCACCTGGTAACATGCCCTGTGTATATTAAACCATCAGGGGAACACACTCTCCTCACTTATACTGTTCACCTGGCAACATGTCCCGTCAGTATTAAACAATCAGGGGAACACATTCTCCTCACTTATACTGTTCACTTGGTAAAATGTCCCGTGCGTATTAAACCAACAGGGGAACACATTCTCCTCACTTATACTGTTCACCTGGTAACATGTCCCGTGTGCATTAAACAATCAGGGGAACACATTCTCCTCACTTATACTGTTCACCTGGTAACATGTCCCGTGTGCATTAAGCAATCAGGGGAACACACTCTCCTCACTTATACCGTTCACCTGATAACATGTCCCGTGTGTATTCAAACATCAGGGGAACACATTCTCCTCACTTATACTGTTCACCTGGTAACATGTCCCGTGTATATTAAACCATCAGGGGAACACACTCTCATCACTTATACTGTTCACCTAGTCACCTGTCCCGTGTATATTAAACCATCAGGGGAACACACTCTCCTCACTTATAGTGTTCACCTGGTAACATGTCCCGTGTATATTAAACCATCAGGTGAACACACTCTCCTCACTTACACTGTTCACCTGGTAAAATGTCCTGTGTGCATTAAACCATCAGGGGAACACACTCTCCTGACTTATACAGTTCACTTGGTGACATATCCCGTGCGTATTAAACCATCAGGTGAACACACTCTCCTCACTTATACTGTTCACCTGGTAACATGTCCTGTGTGCATTAAACAATCAGGGGAACACACTCTCCTCACTTATACTGTTCACCTGGTAACATGTCCCGTGTATATTAAACAATCAGGGGAACACACTCTCCTCACTTATACTGTTCACCTGGTAACATGTCCCGTGTATATTGAACAATCAGGGGAACACACTCTCCTCACTTATTCTGTTCACCTGGTGACATGTCCCCTGTGTATTAAACAATCAGGGGAACACACTCTCCTCACTTATACTGTTCACCTGGTAACATGTCCCATGTATATTAAACCATCAGGGGAACACACTCTCCTCACTTATACTGTTCACCTGGTAACATGTCCCATGTATATTAAACAATCAGGGGAACACACTCTCCTCACTTATACTGTTCACCTGGTAACATGTCCTGTGTGTATTAAACAATCAGGGGAACACACTCTCCTCACTTATACTGTTCACCTGGTGACATGCCCTTTGCATATTTAACCATCAGGGGAAAACATTCTGCTCACTTATACTGTTCACCTGGTGACATGTCCCATGTATATTAAACAATCAGGGGAACACACTCTCCTCACTTATACTGTTCACCTGGTAACATGTCCTGTGTGTATTAAACAATCAGGGGAACACACTCTCCACACTTATTCTGTTCACCTGGTGACATGTCCCCTGTGTATTAAACAATCAGGGGAACACACTCTCCTCACTTATACTGTACATCTGGTAACATGTCCCGTCAGTGTTAAACCATCAGGGGAACACACTCTCCTCACTTATACTGTTCACCTGGTGACATGTCCTTTGCATATTTAACCATCAGGGGAAAACATTCTGCTCACTTATACTGTTCACCTGGTGACATGTCCCGTGTGTATTAAACAATCAGGGGAACACACTCTCCTCACTTATACAGTTCAGCTCGTATCATGTCCTGTGTATATTTAACCATCAGGGGAACACACTCTCCTCACTTATACTGTTCACTTGGTGCCATGTCCCTCGTATATTAATCAATCAGGGGAACACACTCTCCTCACTTATACAGTTCAGCTCGTATCATGTCCCGTGTGTATTAAACAATCAGGGGAACACACTCTCCTCACTTATACAGTTCAGCTCGTATCATGTCCTGTGTATATTTAACCATCAGGGGAAGACACACTCCTCACTTATACTGTTCACCTGGTAACATGTCTCGTGCGTGTTAAACCATCAGGGGAACACACTCTCCTCACTTATACTGTTCACCTGGTAACATGTCCCGTGTATATTAAACCATCAGGGGAACACACTCTCCTCAATTATACTGTTCACCTGGTAACATGTCCCGTGAATATTAAACAAACAGGGGAACACATTCTCCTCACTTATACTGTTCACCTGGAAACATGTCCCGTGTGTATTAAACAAACAGGGGAACACATTCTCCTCACTTATACTGTTCACCTGGTAACATGTCCCGTGTGTATATTAATCCATCAGGGGAACACACTCTCCTCACTTATACCGTTCACCTGATAACATGTCCCGTGTGTATTAAACCATCAGGGGAACACAATCTCCTCACTTGTACTGTTCACCTGGTAACATGCCCTGTGTGTATTAAACCATCAGGGGAACACACTCTCCTCACTTATACTGTTCAGCTGGTAACATGTCCCGTGTGTATTAAACCATCAGGGGAACACACTCTCCTCACTTATACCGTTCACCTGATAACATGTCCCGTGTGTATTAAACCATCAGGGGAACACAATCTCCTCACTTGTACTGTTCACCTGGTGACATGTCCTGTGTGTATTAAACCATCAGGGGAACACACTCTCCTCACTTATACCGTTCACCTGATAACATGTCCCGTGTGTATTAAACCATCAGGGGAACACAATCTCCTCACTTGTACTGTTCACCTGGTGACATGTCCCGTGTGTATTAAACCATCAGGGGAACATACTCTCCTCACTTATACTGTTCACCTGATAACATGTCCCGTGTGTATTAAACCATAAGAGGAACACACTCTCCTCACTTATACTGTTCACCTGGTAACATGTCCCGTGTGTATTAAACCATAAGAGGAACACACTCTCCTCACTTATACTGTTCACCTGGTAACATGTCCCGTGTATATTAAACCATCAGGGGAACACACTCTCCTCACTTATACTGTTCACCTAGTCACATGTCCTGTGTATATTAAACCATCAGGGGAACACACTCTCCTCACTTATACTGTTCACCTGGTAACATGTCCCGTGTATGTGAAACCATCAGGGGAACACACTCTCCTCACTTATACTGTTCAGCTGATAACATGTCCCGTGTGCTTTAAACAATCAGGGGAACACACTCTCCTCACTTATACTGTTCACCTGATAACATGTCCCGTGTGTATTAAACCATAAGGGGAACACACTCTCCTCACTTATACTGTTCACCTGGTAACATGTCCTGTGTATATTAAACCATCAATGGAACACAATCTCCTCACTTATACCATTCACCTGGTAACATGTCCCGTGTGCATTAAACAATCAGGGGAACACAATCTCCTCACTTATACTGTTCACCTGGTAACATGTCCTGTGTGTATTAAACCATCAGGGGAACACAATCTCCTCACTTGCACTGTTCACCTGGTAACATGCCCTGTGTATATTAAACCATCAGGGGAACACACTCTCCTCACTTATACTGTTTACCTGGTAACATGTCCCGTGTATATTAAACCATCAGGGGAACACACTCTCCTCACTTATACTGTTCACCTAGTCACATGTCCCGTGTATATTAAACCATCAGGGGAACACACTCTCCTCACTTCTACTGTTCACCTGGTAACATATCCCGTGTATATTAAACCATCAGGGGAACACACTCTCCTCACTTTCACTTTTCACCTGGTAACATGTCCCGTCAGTACTAAACCATCAGGGGAACACACTCTCCTCACTTATACTGTTCATCTCGTAACATGTCCCGTATGTGTTAAACAATCAGGGGAACACACTTTCCACACTTATACTGCTCACCCGGTGACATGTCCCGTATATAATAAACCATCAGGGGAACACACTCTCCTCCCTTATACTGTTCACCTGGTAACAGGTCCCGTGTATATTAAGCCATCAGGGGAACACACTCTCCTCACTTATACTGTTCAACTGGTAACATGTCCTGTGTGCATTAAACCATCAGGGGAACACACTCTCCTCACTTTTACTGTTCATCTGGTAACATGTCCCGTCAGTACTAAACCATCAGGGGAACACACTCTCCTCACTTATACTGTTCATCTCGTAACATGTCCCGTATGTGTTAAACAATCAGGGGAACACACTTTCCACACTTATACTGCTCACCCGGTGACATGTCCCGGGTATATTAAACAATCAGGGGAAAACACTCTCCTCACTTATGCTGTTCACCTGCTGACATGTCCCGGGTATATTAAACCATCAGCGGAACACACTCTACTCACTTATACTGTTCACCTGGTAACATGTCCCGTGCGTGTTAAACCATCAGGGCAACACACTCTCCTCACATATACTGTTCACCTGGTAACCTGTCCCGTGCGTGTTAAACCATCAGCGGAAAACACTCTACTCACTGATACTGTTCACCTGGTGACATGTCCTGTGTGTATTAAACCATCAGGGGAACACACTCTCCTCACTTATACTGTGCACCTGGTAACATGTCCCGTGTATATTAAACCATCAGGGGAACACACTCTCCTCACTTATACTGTTCACCTGGTAACAGGTCCCGTGTATATTAAACCATCAGGGGAACATACTCTCCTCACTTCTACTGTTCACCTGGTAACATGTCCAGTGTGCATTAAACCATCAGGGGAACACACTCTCCTCACTTATACTGTTCATCTAGTAACATGTCCCGTCAGTATTAAACCATCAGGGGAACACACTCTCCTCACTTATACTGCTCACCTGGTAACATGTCCCGTGTATATTAAACCATCAGGGGAACACACTCTCCTCACTTATACTGTTCACCTGGTAACATGTCCTGTGTGCATTAAACCATCAGGGGAACACACTCTCCTCACTTATACTGTTCATCTAGTAACATGTCCCGTCAGTATTAAACCATCAGGGGAACATACTCTCCTCACTTATACTGTTCACCTGGTAACATGTCCAGTGCGTGTTAAACCATCAGGGGAACACACTCTCCTCACTTATACTGTTCAGCTGGTAACATGTCCCGTGAGTATTAAACAATCAGGGGAACACACTCTCCTCACTTTTAATGTTCACCTGCTGACATGTCCCGTGTATATTAAACCATCAGCGGAACACACTCTACTCACTTATACTGTTCACCTGGTAACATGTCCCGTGCGTGTTAAACCATCAGGGCAACACACTCTCCTCACATACACTGTTCACCTGGTAACATGTCCCGTGTATATTAAACCATCAGGGGAACACACTCTCCTCACTTATACTGTTTACCTGGTAACATGTCCTGTGTATATTAAACCATCAATGGAACACAATCTCCTCACTTATACCATTCACCTGGTAACATGTCCCGTTTGCATTAAACCATCAGGGGAACACAATCTCCTCACTTATACTGTTCACCTGGTAACATGTCCTGTGTGTATTAAACCATCAGGGGAACACAATCTCCTCACTTGCACTGTTCAACTGGTAACATGCCCTGTGTATATTGAACCATCAGGGGAACACACTCTCCTCACTTATACTGTTTACCTGGTAACATGTCCCGTGTATATTAAACCATCAGGGGAACACACTCTCCTCACTTATACTGTTCACCTAGTCACATGTCCCGTGTATATTAAACCATCAGGGGAACACACTCTCCTCACTTCTACTGTTCACCTGGTAACATATCCCGTGTATATTAAACCATCAGGGGAACACACTCTCCTCAATTACACTGTTCACCTGGTAAAATGTCTTGTGTGCATTAAACCATCAGGGGAACACACTCTCCTCACTTATACTGTTCACCTGGTAACATGTCCTGTGTGCATTAAACCATCAGGGGAACACAATCTCCTCACTTGCACTGTTCAACTGGTAACATGCCCTGTGTATATTGAACCATCAGGGGAACACACTCTCCTCACTTATACTGTTTACCTGGTAACATGTCCCGTGTATATTAAACCATCAGGGGAACACACTCTCCTCACTTATACTGTTCACCTAGTCACATGTCCCGTGTATATTGAACCATCAGGGGAACACACTCTCCTCACTTATACTGTTTACCTGGTAACATGTCCCGTGTATATTAAACCATCAGGGGAACACACTCTCCTCACTTATACTGTTCACCTAGTCACATGTCCCGTGTATATTAAACCATCAGGGGAACACACTCTCCTCACTTCTACTGTTCACCTGGTAACATGTCCCGTATATAATAAACCATCAGGGGAACACACTCTCCTCACTTATACTGTTCACCTGGTAACAGGTCCCGTGTATATTAAACCATCAGGGGAACACACTCTCCTCACTTATACTGTTCACCTGGTAACATGTCCTGTGTGCATTAAACCATCAGGGGAACACACTCTCCTCACTTTTACTGTTCATCTGGTAACATGTCCCGTCAGTACTAAACCATCAGGGGAACACACTCTCCTCACTTATACTGTTCATCTCGTAACATGTCCCGTATGTGTTAAACAATCAGGGGATCACACTCTCCTCACTTATACTGTTCAGCTGCTAACATATCCTGTGTGTATTAAACCATCAGGGGAACACACTCTCCTCACTTATACTGTTCATCTGGTAACATATCCTGTGTGTATTAAACCATCAGGGGAACACACTCTCCTCACTTATACTGTTCATCTGGTAACATGTCCCGTCAGTATTAAACCATCAGGGGAACACACTCTCCTCACTTATACTGTTCAGCTGCTAACATATCCTGTGTGTATTAAACCATCAGGGGAACACACTCTCCTCACTTATACTGTTCAGCTGCTAACATATCCTGTGTGTATTAAACCATCAGGGGAACACACTCTCCTCACTTATACTGTTCAGCTGCTAACATATCCTGTGTGTATTAAACCATCGGGGGAACACACTCTCCTCACTTATACTGTTCATCTGGTAACATGTCCCGTCAGTATTAAACCATCAGGGGAACACACTCTCCTCACTTATACTGTTCACCTGGAAACATGTCCCCTGAATATTAAACCATCAGGGGAACACACTCTCCTCACTTAGACTTTTCTCCTGGTAACATGTCCCGTGCGTATTAAACCATCAGGAGAACACACTCTCCTCACTTATACTGTTCACTTGGTAACATGTCCCGTGCGTATTAAACAAACAGGGGAAAACACTCTCCTCACTTATACTGTTCACTTGGTAACATGTCCCGTGTGTATGAAACAATCAGGGGAACACATTCTCCTCACTTATACTGTTCACTTGGTAACATGTCCCGTGCGTATTAAACAAACAGGGGAACACATTCTCCTCACTTATACTGTTCACTTGGTAACATGTCCCGTGCGTATTAAACAAACAGGGGAACACATTCTCCTCACTTATACTGTTCACCTGGTGGCATGTCCCGTGTGTATTAAACAATCAGGGGAACACACTCTCCTCACTTATACTGTTCACCTGGTAACATGTCCAGTGAATATTAAACCATCAGGGGAACACACTCTCCTCACTTATACTGTTCATCTGGTAACATGTCCTGTGTGCATTAAATCATCAGGGAAACACACTCTCCTCACTTATACTGTTCATCTGGTAACATGTCCAGTGAATATTAAACCATCAGGGGAACACACTCTCCTCACTTCTACTGTTCATCTGGTAACATGTCCTATGTGCATTAAATCATCAGGGAAACACACTCTCCTCACTTATACTGTTCACCTGGTGACATATCCCGTCAGTATTAAACAATCAGGGGAACACACTCTCCTCACTTATACTGTTCACCTTGTAACATGTCCAGTGAATATTAAACCATCAGGGGAACACACTCTCCTCACTTATACTTTTCACCTGGTAACATTTCCTGTTTGCATTAAACCATCAGGGGAAGACACTCTCCTCACTTATACTGTTCACTAGGTACCATGTCCCGTGCGTATTAAACCAACAGGGGAACACATTCTCCTCACTTGTACTGTTCACCTGGTAACATGTCCCGTGTGTATTAAACAATCAGGGGAACACACTCTCCTCACTTATACTGATCATCTGGTAACATGTCCCTTGTGTATTAAACCATCAGGGGAACAAACTCTCCTCACTTAAACTTTTCTCCTGTTGACATGTCCCGTGTGTATTAAACAATCAGGGGAACACACTCTTCTCACTTTTACTGTTCACTTGGTAAAATGTCCCGTGCGTATTAAACAAACAGGGGGACACTTCTCCTCACTTATAATGTTCACCTGGTAACATGTCCCGTGCGTATTAAACAATCAGGGGAACACATTCTGCTCACTTATACTGTTCACTTGGTAACATGTCCCGTGCGTATTAAACCAACAGGGGAACACATTCTCCTCACTTATACTGTTCACCTGGTAACTTGTCCCGTGTGTATTAAACAATCAGGGGAACACAATCTCCTCACTTATACCGTTCACCTGATAACATGTCCCGTGTGTATTAAACCATCAGGGGAACACACTCTCCTCACTTATGCTGTTCACCTGGTAACATGCCCTGTGTATATTAAACCATCAGGGGAACACACTCTCCTCACTTATACTGTTTACCTGGTAACATGTCCCGTGTGTATTAAACCATCAGGGGAACACACTCTCCTCACTTATGCTGTTCACCTGGTAACATGCCCTGTGTATATTAAACCATCAGGGGAACACACTCTCCTCACTTATACTGTTCACCTGGTAACATGTCCCGTGTATATTAAACCATCAGGGGAACACACTCTCCTCACTTATACTGTTTACCTGGTAACATGTCCCGTGTATATTAAACCATCAGGTGAACACACTCTCCTCACTTATACTGTTCACCTGGTAACATGTCCCGTGTATATTAAACCATCAGGGGAACACACTCTCCTCATTTATACTGTTCACCTGTTAACACATCCCGTGTATATTAAACCATCAGGGGAACACACTCTCCTCACTTACACTGTTCACATGGTAACATGTCTTGTGTGCAGTAAACCATCAGGGGAACACACTCTCCTCACTTATACTGTTCACCTGGTAACATGTCCCGTGTATATTAAACCATCAGGGGAACACACTCTCCTCACTTATACAGTTCACTTGGTGACATGTCCCATGCGTATTAAACCATCAGGGGAACACACTCTCCTCACTTATACTGTTCACCTGGTAACATGTCCCCTGTATATTAAACCATCAGGGGAACACACTCTCCTCACTTATACAGTTCACTTGGTGACATGTCCCATGCGTATTAAACCATCAGGGGAACACACTCTCCTCACTTATACTGTTCACCTGGTAACATGTCCCGTGTATATTAAACCATCAGGGGAACACACTCTCCTCACTTATACTGTTCACCTGGTAACATGTCCCGTGTATATTAAACCATCAGGGGAACACACTCTCCTCACTTATACTGTTCACCTGGTAACATGTCCTGTGTGCATTAAACCATCAGGGGAACACACTCTGCTCACTTATACTGTTCACCTGGTAACATGTCCTTTGCATATTTAACCATCAGGGGAATACATTCTGCTCACTTCTACTGTTCACTTGGTGACATGTCCCGTTTGTATTAAACCATCAGGGGAACACTCTCTCCTCAATTATACTCTTCACCTGGTAACATGTCCTGTGTGCATTAAACCATCAGGGGAACACAGTCTCCTCACTTACACTGTTCATCTGGTAACATGTCCCGTCAGTATTAAACCATCAGGGGAACACACTCTCCTCATTTATACTGTTCACCTGTTAACATATCCCGTGTATATTAAACCATCAGGGGAACACACTCTCCTCACTTATACAGTTCCCTTGGTGACATGTCCCGTGCGTATTAAACCATCAGGGGAACACACTCTCCTCACTTATACTGTTCACCTGGTAACATGTCCCGTGTATATTAAACCATCAGGGGAACACACTCTCCTCACTTATACTGTTCACCTGGTAACATGTCCTGTGTGCATTAAACCATCAGGGGAACACACTCTGCTCACTTATACTGTTCACCTGGTAACATGTCCTTTCCATATTTAACCATCAGGGGAATACATTCTGCTCACTTCTACTGTTCACTTGGTGACATGTCCCGTTTGTATTAAACAATCAGGGGAATACTCTCTCCTCAATTATACTGTTCACCTGGTAACATGTCCTGTGTGCATTAAACCATCAGGGGAACACACTCTCCTCACTTACGCTGTTCATCTGGTAACATGTCCCGTCAGTATTAAACCATCAGGGGAACACACTCTCCTCACTTATACTGTTCACCTGGTAACATGTCCTGTGTGCATTAAACCATCAGGGGAACACACTCTTCTCACTTATACTGTTCACCTGGTAACATGTCCTTTGCATATTTAACCATCAGGGGAAAACATTCTGCTCACTTCTACTGTTCACCTGGTAACATGTCCCGTGCGTGTTAAACCATCAGGGGAACACACTCTCCTCAATTATACTGTTCACCTGGTGCCACGTCCCGGGTATATTAAACAATCAGGGGAAAACACTCTCCTCACTTATACTGTTCACCTGGTAACATGTCCCGTGTGTATTAAACAATCAGGGGATCACACTCTCCTCAATTATACTGTTCACCTGGTAACATGTCCCGTGTATATTAAACCATCAGGGGAGCACACTCTCCTCACTTATCCTGTTCACCTGGTAACATGTCCCGTGAATATTAAACCATCAGGGGAAAGCACTCTACTCACTTATACTGTTCACCTGGTAACATGTCCCGTGTGCATTAAACCATCAGTCGAACACTCTCTCCTCACTTATACTGTTCACCTGGTAACATGTCCCGTGCATATTAAACCATCAGGGGAACACACTCTCCTCACTTATACTGTTCACCTGGTAACATGTCCCGTGTGCATTAAATCATCAGGGGAACACACTCTCCTCACTTATACTGTTCACCTGGTAACATGTCCCGTGTATATTAAACCATCAGGGGAACACTCTCTCCTCACTTATACTGTTCACCTGGTAACATGTCCTGTGTATATTAAACCATCAGGGGAACACACTCTCCTCACTTATACTGTTCACCTGGTAACATGTCCCGTGTATATTAAACAATCAGGGAAACACACTCTCCTCACTTATACTGTTCACCTGGTAACATGTCCCGTGTATATTAAACTATCAGGGGAACGCACTCTCCTCACTTATACTGTTCAGCTGGTAACATGTCCCGTGTATATTATACCATAAGGGGAACACTCTCTCCTCACTTATACTGTTCATCTGGTAACATGTCCCGTGAATATTAATCCATCAGGGGAACAAACTCTCCTCACTTAGACTGTTCACCTGGTAACATGTCCCGTGTGTATTAAACCATCAGGGGAACACAATCTCCTCACTTATACTGTTCACCTGGTCACATGCCCTGTGTATATTAAACCATCAGGGGAACACACTCTCCTCACTTATACTGTTCACCTGGTAACATGTCCCGTGTGTATTAAACCATCAGGGGAGCACAATATCCTCACTTATACTGTTCACCTGGTCACATGCCCTGTGTGCATTAAACCATCAGGGGAACACACTCTCATCACTTATACTGTTCATCTGGTAACATGTCCCGTCAGTATTAAACCATCAGGGGAACACACTCTCCTCACTTCTACTGTTCACCTGGTAACATGTCCCGTGCGTGTTAAACCATCAGGGGAACACACTCTCCTCACTTATACTGCTCACCCGGTGACATGTCCCGTGTGTATTAAACAATCAGGGGAAAACACTCTCCTCACTTATACTGTTCACCTGGTAACATGTCCCGTGTGTAATAAACAATCATGGGAACTCACTCTCCTCACTTATAATATTCACCTGGTGACATGTCCCGTGTGTATTAAACAATCAGGGGATCACACTCTCCTCACTTATACTGTTCACCTGGTGACATGTCCCGTGTATATTAAACCATCAGGGGAACACACTCTCCTCACTTATCCTGTTCACCTGGTAACATGTCCCGTGAATATTAAACCATCAGGGGAAAGCACTCTACTCACTTATACTGTTCACCTGGTAACATGTCCCGTGTGCATTAAACCATCAGTGGAACACTCTCTCCTCACTTAAACTGTTCACCTGGTAACATGTCCCGTGCATATTAAACCATCAGGGGAACACACTCTCCTCACTTATACTGTTCACCTGGTAACATGTCCCGTGTGCATTAAATCATCAGGGGAACACACTCTCCTCACTTATCCTGTTCACCTGGTAACATGTCCCGTGTATATTAAACCATCAGGGGAACACTCTCTCCTCACTTATACTGTTCACCTGGTAACATGTCCTGTGTATATTAAACCATCAGGGGAACACACTCTCCTCACTTATACTGTTCACCTGGTAACATGTCCTGTGTATATTAAACCATCAGGGGAACGCACTCTCCTCACTTATACTGTTCAGCTGGTAACATGTCCCGTGTATATTAAACCATAAGGGAAACACTCTCTCCTCACTTATACTGTTCATCTGGTAACATGTCCCGTGAATATTAAACCATCAGGGGAACAAACTCTCCTCACTTAGACTGTTCACCTGGTAACATGTCCCGTGTGTATTAAACCATCAGGGGAACACAATCTCCTCACTTATACTGTTCACCTGGTCACATGCCCTGTGTATATTAAACCATCAGGGGAACAGAATCTCCTCACTTATACTGTTCACCTGGTCACATGCCCTGTGTGCATTAAACCATCAGGGGAACAGAATCTCCTCACTTATACTGTTCACCTGGTCACATGCCCTGTGTGCATTAAACCATCAGGGGAACACACTCTCCTCACTTATACTGTTCACCTGGTGACATGTCCCGTGTGTATTAAACAATCAGGGGAACACACTCTCCTCACTTATACTATTCATCTGGTAACATGTCCCGTCAGTATTAAACCATCAGGGGAACACATTCTCCTCACTTCTACTGTTCACCTGGTAACATGTCCCGTGTGTATTAAACCATCAGGGGAACACACTCTCCTCACTTAGACTGTTCACCTGGTAACATGTCCCGTGTGTATTAAACCATCAGGGGAACACACTCTCCTCACTTATACTGTTCACCTGGTAACATGTCCCGTGTGTATTAAACCATCAGGGGAACAGAATCTCCTCACTTATACTGTTCACCTGGTCACATGCCCTGTGTGCATTAAACCATCAGGGGAACACACTCTCCTCACTTATACTGTTCACCTGGTGACATGTCCCGTGTGTATTAAACAATCAGGGGAACACACTCTCCTCACTTATACTATTCATCTGGTAACATGTCCCGTCAGTATTAAACCATCAGGGGAACACACTCTCCTCACTTCTACTGTTCACCTGGTAACATGTCCCGTGCGTGTTAAACCTTCAGGGGAACACACTCTCCTCACTTATTCTGTTCACCTGGTAACATGTCCCGTGAGTATTAAACCATCAGGGGAAAGCATTCCCCTCACTTATACTGTTCTCCTGGTAACATGTCCCGAGTTTATGAAACCATCAGGTGAACACACTCTCCTCACTTATACTGTTCACCTGATAACATGTCCCGTGTGTATTAAACCATAAGGGGAACACACTCTCCTCACTTGTACTGTTCACCTGGTAATATGCCCTGTGTATATTAAACCATCAGGGGAACACACTCTCCTCACTTATACTGTTCACCTGGGAACATGTCCCGTGTATATTAAACCATCAGGGGAAAACACTCTCCTCACTTATACTGTACACCTGGTAACATGTCCCGTGTATATTAAACCATAAGGGAAACACTCTCTCCTCACTTATACTGTTCATCTGGTAACATGTCCCGTGAATATTAAACCATCAGGGGAACAAACTCTCCTCACTTAGACTGTTCACCTGGTAACATGTCCCGTGTGTATTAAACCATCAGGGGAACACAATCTCCTCACTTATACTGTTCACCTGGTCACATGCCCTGTGTATATTAAACCATCAGGGGAACACACTCTCCTCACTTATACTGTTCACCTGGTAACATGTCCCGTGTGTATTAAACCATCAGGGGAACACAATCTCCTCACTTATACTGTTCACCTGGTCACATGCCCTGTGTGCATTAAACAATCAGGGGAACACACTCTCCTCACTTATACTGTTCACCTGGTGACGTGTCCCGTGTGTATTAAACAATCAGGGGAACACACTCTCCTCACTTATACTATTCATCTGGTAACATGTCCCGTCAGTATTAAACCATCAGGGGAACACACTCTCCTCACTTCTACTGTTCACCTGGTAACATGTCCCGTGCGTGTTAAACCTTCAGGGGAACACACTCTCCTCACTTATTCTGTTCACCTGGTAACATGTCCCGTGAGTATTAAACCATCAGGGGAAAGCATTCCCCTCACTTATACTGTTCTCCTGGTAACATGTCCCGAGTATATGAAACCATCAGGTGAACACACTCTCCTCACTTATACTGTTCACCTGGTAACATGTCCCGTGTGCATTAAACAATCAGGGGAACACACTCTCCTCACTTATACTGTTCACCTGATAACATGTCCCGTGTGTATTAAACCATAAGGGGAACACACTCTCCTCACTTATACTGTTCACCTGGTAACATGTCCCGTGTGTATTGAACAATCAGGGGAACACACTCTCCTCACTTATACTGTTCACCTGGGAACATGTCCCGTGTATATTAAACCATCAGGGGAAAACACTCTCCTCACTTATACTGTTCACCTGGTAACATGTCCCGTGTGTATTGAACAATCAGGGGAACACACTCTCCTCACTTATCCTGTTCACCTGGTAACATGTCCCGTGTATATTAAACCATCAGGGGAACACACTCTCCTCACTTACACTGTTCACCTGGGAACATGTCCCGTGCGTGTTAAACCATCAGGGGAACACACTCTCCTCACTTATACTGTTCACCTGGCAACATGTCCCGTGAGTATTAAACAATCAGGGGAACACACTCTCCTCACTTATAATGTTCACCTGGTAACATGTCCCGTGCGTGTTAAACCATCAGGGGAACACACCCTCCTCACTTATAATGTTCAGCTGGTAACATGTCCCGTGAGTGTTAAACCATCAGGGGAACACACTCTCCTCACTTGTACTGTTCACCTGGTAACATGTCCCGTGCGTGTTAAACCATCAGGGGAACACACTCTCCTCACTTATACTGTTCAGCTGGAAACATGTCCCGTGAATATTAAACCATCAGGGGAACACACTCTCCTCACTTATACTGTTCAGCTGGAAACATATCCCGTGTATATTAAACCATCAGGAGAACACACTCTCCTCACTTACACTGTTCACCTGGAAACATGTCCCGTGAATATTAAACCATCAGGGGAAAGCACTCTCCTCACTTAGACTTTTCTCCTGGTAACATGTCCCGTGCGTATTAAACCATCAGCGGAACACACTCTCCTCACTTATACTGTTCACCTGGTATCATGTCCCGTGTATATTAAACAACCAGGGGAAAACATTCTCCTCACTTATACTGTTCACCTGGTAACATGTCCTGTGTGTATTAAACAATCAGGGGAACACATTCTCCTCACTTATACTGTTCACTTGGTAACATGTCCCGTGCGTATAAAACCATCAGTGGAACACTCACTCCTCACTTATACTGTTCACCTGGTAACATATCCCGTGTATATTAAACAATCAGGGGAAAACATTCTCCTCACTTATACTGTTCACCTGGTAACAAGTCCTGTTTGCATTAAACCATCAGGGGAACACACTCTCCTCACTTATACAGTTCACTTGGTGAAATGTCCCGTGTATATTAAACCATCAGGGGAACACACTCTCCTCACTTATACAGTTCACTTGGTGAAATGTCCCGTGTATATTAAACCATCAGGGGAACAAACTGTCCTCACTTAGACTTTTCTCCTGGTAACATGTCCCGTGCGTATTAAACCATCAGGGGAACACAATCTCCTCACTTATACTGTTCACCTGGTAACATGTCCCGAGTATATTAAACAATCAGGGGAACACACTCTCCTCACTTATACTGTTCACTTGGTAACATGTCCCGTGCGTATTAAACCAACAGGGGAACACATTCTCCTCACTTATACTGTTCACCTGGTAACTTGTCCCGAGTGTATTAAACAATCAGGGCAAGACATTCTCCTCACTTATACTGTTCACTTGGTAACATGTCCCTTGCGTATTAAACAAACAGGGGAACACATTCTCCTCACTTATACTGTTCACCTGGTAACATGTCCCGTGTGTATTAAACCAACAGGGGAACACATTCTCCTCACTTATACTGTTCACCTGGTAACTTGTCCCGAGTGTATTAAACAATCAGGGCAAGACATTCTCCTCACTTATACTGTTCACTTGGTGACATGTCCCGTGTGTATTAAACAAACAGGGGAACACATTCTCCTCACTTCCACTGTTCACCTGGTAACATGTCCTGTGCGTATTAAACAATCAGGGGAACACACTCCCCTCACTAATACTGTTCACCTGGTAACATGTCCCGTGTGTATTAAACCATCAGGGGAACACAAACTCCTCACTTATACTGTTCACCTGGTAACATGCCCTGTGTATATTAAACCATCAGGGGAACACACTCTCCTCACTTATACTGTTAATCTAATCACATGTTCCGTGTATATTAAACCATCAGGGGAACACACTATCCTCACTTATACTGTTCACCTGGTAACATATCCCGTGTATATTAAACCATCAGGGGAACACACTATCCTCACTTACACTGTTCACCTGGTAAAATGTCCTGTGTGCATTAAACCATCAGGGGAACACACTCTCCTCACTTATACAGTTCACTTGGTGACATGTCCCGTGCGTATTAAACCATCTGGTGAACACACTCGCCTCACTTATACTGTTCATCTGGTAACATGTCCCGTATATATTAAACCATCAGGGGAACACACTCTCCTCACTTATACTATTCATCTGGTAACATGTCCCGTATATATTAAACCATCAGGGGAACACACTCTCCTCACTTATACTGTTCTCCTGGTAACATGTCCCGTGAGTATTAAACAATCAGGGGAACACACTCTCCTCACTTATACTGTTCACCTGGTGACATGTCCCGTGTGTATTAAACAATCAGGGGAACACACTCTCCTCACTTATACTATTCATCTGGTAACATGTCCCGTCAGTATTAAACCATCAGGGGAACACACTCTCCTCACTTCTACTGTTCACCTGGTAACATGTCCCGTGCGTGTTAAACCTTCAGGGGAACACACTCTCCTCACTTATTCTGTTCACCTGGTAACATGTCCCGTGAGTATTAAACCATCAGGGGAAAGCATTCCCCTCACTTATACTGTTCTCCTGGTAACATGTCCCGAGTATATGAAACCATCAGGTGAACACACTCTCCTCACTTATACTGTTCACCTGATAACATGTCCCGTGTGTATTAAACCATAAGGGGAACACACTCTCCTCACTTGTACTGTTCACCTGGTAATATGCCCTGTGTATATTAAACCATCAGGGGAACACACTCTCCTCACTTATACTGTTCACCTGGGAACATGTCCCGTGTATATTAAACCATCAGGGGAAAACACTCTCCTCACTTATACTGTACACCTGGTAACATGTCCCGTGTATATTAAACCATAAGGGAAACACTCTCTCCTCACTTATACTGTTCATCTGGTAACATGTCCCGTGAATATTAAACCATCAGGGGAACAAACTCTCCTCACTTAGACTGTTCACCTGGTAACATGTCCCGTGTGTATTAAACCATCAGGGGAACACAATCTCCTCACTTATACTGTTCACCTGGTCACATGCCCTGTGTATATTAAACCATCAGGGGAACACACTCTCCTCACTTATACTGTTCACCTGGTAACATGTCCCGTGTGTATTAAACCATCAGGGGAACACAATCTCCTCACTTATACTGTTCACCTGGTCACATGCCCTGTGTGCATTAAACAATCAGGGGAACACACTCTCCTCACTTATACTGTTCACCTGGTGACATGTCCCGTGTGTATTAAACAATCAGGGGAACACACTCTCCTCACTTATACTATTCATCTGGTAACATGTCCCGTCAGTATTAAACCATCAGGGGAACACACTCTCCTCACTTCTACTGTTCACCTGGTAACATGTCCCGTGCGTGTTAAACCTTCAGGGGAACACACTCTCCTCACTTATTCTGTTCACCTGGTAACATGTCCCGTGAGTATTAAACCATCAGGGGAAAGCATTCCCCTCACTTATACTGTTCTCCTGGTAACATGTCCCGAGTATATGAAACCATCAGGTGAACACACTCTCCTCACTTATACTGTTCACCTGGTAACATGTCCCGTGTGCATTAAACAATCAGGGGAACACACTCTCCTCACTTATACTGTTCACCTGATAACATGTCCCGTGTGTATTAAACCATAAGGGGAACACACTCTCCTCACTTATACTGTTCACCTGGTAACATGTCCCGTGTGTATTGAACAATCAGGGGAACACACTCTCCTCACTTATACTGTTCACCTGGGAACATGTCCCGTGTATATTAAACCATCAGGGGAAAACACTCTCCTCACTTATACTGTTCACCTGGTAACATGTCCCGTGTGTATTGAACAATCAGGGGAACACACTCTCCTCACTTATCCTGTTCACCTGGTAACATGTCCCGTGTATATTAAACCATCAGGGGAACACACTCTCCTCACTTACACTGTTCACCTGGGAACATGTCCCGTGCGTGTTAAACCATCAGGGGAACACACTCTCCTCACTTATACTGTTCACCTGGCAACATGTCCCGTGAGTATTAAACAATCAGGGGAACACACTCTCCTCACTTATAATGTTCACCTGGTAACATGTCCCGTGCGTGTTAAACCATCAGGGGAACACACCCTCCTCACTTATAATGTTCAGCTGGTAACATGTCCCGTGAGTGTTAAACCATCAGGGGAACACACTCTCCTCACTTGTACTGTTCACCTGGTAACATGTCCCGTGCGTGTTAAACCATCAGGGGAACACACTCTCCTCACTTATACTGTTCAGCTGGAAACATGTCCCGTGAATATTAAACCATCAGGGGAACACACTCTCCTCACTTATACTGTTCAGCTGGAAACATATCCCGTGTATATTAAACCATCAGGAGAACACACTCTCCTCACTTACACTGTTCACCTGGAAACATGTCCCGTGAATATTAAACCATCAGGGGAAAGCACTCTCCTCACTTAGACTTTTCTCCTGGTAACATGTCCCGTGCGTATTAAACCATCAGCGGAACACACTCTCCTCACTTATACTGTTCACCTGGTATCATGTCCCGTGTATATTAAACAACCAGGGGAAAACATTCTCCTCACTTATACTGTTCACCTGGTAACATGTCCTGTGTGTATTAAACAATCAGGGGAACACATTCTCCTCACTTATACTGTTCACTTGGTAACATGTCCCGTGCGTATAAAACCATCAGTGGAACACTCACTCCTCACTTATACTGTTCACCTGGTAACATATCCCGTGTATATTAAACAATCAGGGGAAAACATTCTCCTCACTTATACTGTTCACCTGGTAACAAGTCCTGTTTGCATTAAACCATCAGGGGAACACACTCTCCTCACTTATACAGTTCACTTGGTGAAATGTCCCGTGTATATTAAACCATCAGGGGAACACACTCTCCTCACTTATACAGTTCACTTGGTGAAATGTCCCGTGTATATTAAACCATCAGGGGAACAAACTGTCCTCACTTAGACTTTTCTCCTGGTAACATGTCCCGTGCGTATTAAACCATCAGGGGAACACAATCTCCTCACTTATACTGTTCACCTGGTAACATGTCCCGAGTATATTAAACAATCAGGGGAACACACTCTCCTCACTTATACTGTTCACTTGGTAACATGTCCCGTGCGTATTAAACCAACAGGGGAACACATTCTCCTCACTTATACTGCTCACCTGGTAACTTGTCCCGAGTGTATTAAACAATCAGGGCAAGACATTCTCCTCACTTATACTGTTCACTTGGTAACATGTCCCTTGCGTATTAAACAAACAGGGGAACACATTCTCCTCACTTATACTGTTCACCTGGTAACATGTCCCGTGTGTATTAAACCAACAGGGGAACACATTCTCCCCACTTATACTGTTCACCTGGTAACTTGTCCCGAGTGTATTAAACAATCAGGGCAAGACATTCTCCTCACTTATACTGTTCACTTGGTGACATGTCCCGTGTGTATTAAACAAACAGGGGAACACATTCTCCTCACTTCCACTGTTCACCTGGTAACATGTCCTGTGCGTATTAAACAATCAGGGGAACACACTCCCCTCACTAATACTGTTCACCTGGTAACATGTCCCGTGTGTATTAAACCATCAGGGGAACACAAACTCCTCACTTATACTGTTCACCTGGTAACATGCCCTGTGTATATTAAACCATCAGGGGAACACACTCTCCTCACTTATACTGTTAATCTAATCACATGTTCCGTGTATATTAAACCATCAGGGGAACACACTATCCTCACTTATACTGTTCACCTGGTAACATATCCCGTGTATATTAAACCATCAGGGGAACACACTATCCTCACTTACACTGTTCACCTGGTAAAATGTCCTGTGTGCATTAAACCATCAGGGGAACACACTCTCCTCACTTATACAGTTCACTTGGTGACATGTCCCGTGCGTATTAAACCATCTGGTGAACACACTCGCCTCACTTATACTGTTCATCTGGTAACATGTCCCGTATATATTAAACCATCAGGGGAACACACTCTCCTCACTTATACTATTCATCTGGTAACATGTCCCGTATATATTAAACCATCAGGGGAACACACTCTCCTCACTTATACTGTTCTCCTGGTAACATGTCCCGTGAGTATTAAACAATCAGGGGAACACACTCTCCTCACTTATAATGTTCACCTGGTAACATGTCCCGTGCGTGTTAAACCATCAGGGGAACACACTCTCCTCACTTATACTGTTCAGCTGGAAACATGTCCCGTGAATATTAAACCATCAGGGGAAAGCACTCTCCTCACGTGGACATTTCTCTTGGTAACATATCGAGTTTATATTAAACCATCAGGAGAACACACTCTCCTCACTTACACTGTTCACCTGGAAACATGTCCCGTGAATATTAAACCATCAGGGGATAGCACTCTCCTCACTTTGACTTTTCTCCTGGTAACATGTCCCGTGCGTATTAAACCATCAGCGGAACACACTCTCCTCACTTATACTGTTCACCTGGTAACATGTCCCGTGTGTATTAAACAATCAGGGGAACACACTCTCCTCACTTATACTGTTCACTTGGTAACATGTCCCGTGCGTATTAAACCATCAGTGGAACACTCACTCCTCACTTATACTGTTCACCTGGTAACAAGTCCTGTTTGCATTAAACCATCAGGGGAACACACTCTCCTCACTTATACTGTTCATCTGGTAACATATCCCGTGTATATTAAACCATCAGGTGAACACACTCGCCTCACTTATACTATTCATCTGGTAACATGTCCCGTATATATTAAACCATCAGGTGAACACACTCTCCTCACTTATTCTGTTCACCTGGTAACATGTCCCGTGTAAGTAAACCATCAGGGGAACACACTCTCCTCACTTATGCTGTTCACCTGGTAACATGTCCTGTGTGCATTAAACCATCAGTGGAACACACTCTCCTCACTTATACAGTTCACTTGGTGACATGTCCCGTGCGTATTAAACCATCAGGGGAACACACTCTCCTCACTTATACAGTTCACTTGGTGACATGTCCCGTGTATATTAAACCATCAGGGGAACACACTCTCCTCACTTACACTGTTCACCTGGTAACATGTCCCGTATATATTAAACCATCAGGGGAGCACACTCTCCTCACTTAAACTGTTCACCTGGTAACATGTCCCGTGTAAATAAACCATCAGGGGAACACACTCTCCTCACTTATACTGTTCAGCTGGAAACATGTCCCGTGAATATTAAACCATCAGGGGAAAGCACTCTCCTCACGTGGACTTTTCTCTTGGTAACATATCCCGTATATATTAAACCATCAGGAGAACACACTCTCCTCACTTACACTGTTCACCTGGAAATATGTCCCGTGAATATTAAACCATCAGGGGAAAGCACTCTCCTCACTTAGACTTTTCTCCTGGTAACATGTCCCGTGCGTATTAAACCAACAGGGGAACACATTCTCCTCACTTAAACTGTTCACTTGGTAACATGTCCCGTGCGTATTAAACCAACAGGGGAACACATTCTCCTCACTTATACTTTTCACCTGGTAACTTGTCCCGAGTGTATTGAACAATCAGGGCAAGACATTCTCCTCACTTATACTGTTCACTTGGTAACATGTCCCGTGTATATTAAACAAACAGGGGAACACATTCTCCTCACTTATACTGTTCACCTGTTAACATGTCCCGTGTGTATTAAACAATCAGGGGAACACATTCTCCTCACTTATACTGTTCACTTGGTGACATGTCCCGTGTGTATTAAACAAACAGGGGAACACATTCTCCTCACTTATACTGTTCACTTGGTAACATGTCCTGTGCGTATTAAACAATCAGGGGAACACACTCCCCTCACTAATACTGTTTACCTGGTAACATGTCCCGTGTATATTAAACCTTCAGGGGAACACACTCTCCTCACTTATACTGTTAACCTAATCACATGTCCCGTGTATATTAAACCATCAGGGGAACACACTCTCCTCAGTTATACTGTTCACCTGGTAACATGTCCCGTATATATTAAACCATCAGGGAAACTCACTCTCCTCACTTATACTGTTCACCTGGTAACATATCCCGTGTATATTAAACCATCAGGGGAACACACTCTCCTCACTTATACAGTTCACTTGGTGACATGTCCCGTGCGTATTAAACCATCAGGTGAACACACTCTTCTCACTTATACTGTTCACCTGGTAACATGTCCTTTGCATATTTAACCATCAGGGGAAAACATTCTGCTCACTTCTACTGTTCACCTGGTAACATGCCCCGTGCGTGTTAAACCATCAGGGGAACACACTCTCCTCAATTATACTGTTCACCTGGTGCCACGTCCCGGGTATATTAAACAATCAGGGGAAAACACTCTCCTCACTTATACTGTTCACCTGGTAACATGTCCCGTGCCTGTTAAACCATCAGGGGAACACACTCTCCTCACTTATACTGTTCACCTGGTAACATGTCCCGTGTGTATTAAACAATCAGGGGATCACACTCTCCTCAATTATACTGTTCACCTGGTAACATGTCCCGTGTATATTAAACCATCAGGGGAGCACACTCTCCTCACTTATCCTGTTCACCTGGTAACATGTCCCGTGAATATTAAACCATCAGGGGAAAGCACTCTACTCACTTATACTGTTCACCTGGTAACATGTCCCGTGTGCATTAAACCATCAGTGGAACACTCTCTCCTCACTTATACTGTTCACCTGGTAACATGTCCCGTGCATATTAAACCATCAGGGGAACACACTCTCCTCACTTATACTGTTCACCTGGTAACATGTCCCGTGTGCATTAAATCATCAGGGGAACACACTCTCCTCACTTATACTGTTCACCTGGTAACATGTCCCGTGTATATTAAACCATCAGGGGAACACTCTCTCCTCACTTATACTGTTCACCTGGTAACATGTCCTGTGTATATTAAACCATCAGGGGAACACACTCTCCTCACTTATACTGTTCACCTGGTAACATGTCCCGTGTATATTATACCATAAGGGGAACACTCTCTCCTCACTTATACTGTTCATCTGGTAACATGTCCCGTGAATATTAATCCATCAGGGGAACAAACTCTCCTCACTTAGACTGTTCACCTGGTAACATGTCCCGTGTGTATTAAACCATCAGGGGAACACAATCTCCTCACTTATACTGTTCACCTGGTCACATGCCCTGTGTATATTAAACCATCAGGGGAACACACTCTCCTCACTTATACTGTTCACCTGGTAACATGTCCCGTGTGTATTAAACCATCAGGGGAGCACAATATCCTCACTTATACTGTTCACCTGGTCACATGCCCTGTGTGCATTAAACCATCAGGGGAACACACTCTCCTAACTTATACTGTTCATCTGGTAACATGTCCCGTCAGTATTAAACCATCAGGGGAACACACTCTCCACACTTCTACTGTTAACCTGGTGACATGTCCCGTGTGTATTAAATCATCAGGGGAACACACTCTCCTCACTTATACTGTTCACCTGGTGCCATGTCCCGGGTATATTAAACAATCAGGGGAAAACACTCTCCTCACTTATACTGTTCACCTGGTAACATGTCCCGTGCGTGTTAAACCATCAGGGGAACACAATCTCCTCACTTATACTGTTCACCTGGTCACATGTCCTTTGCATATTTAACCATCAGGGGAAAACATTCTGCTCACTTCTACTGTTCACCTGGTAACATGTCCCGTGCGTGTTAAACCATCAGGGGAACACACTCTCCTCACTTAGACTGCTCACCCGGTGACATGTCCCGTGTGTATTAAACAATCAGGGGAAAACACTCTCCTCACTTATACTGTTCACCAGGTAACATGTCCCGTGCGTGTTAAACCATCAGGGGAACACACTCTCCTCACTTATACTGCTCACCCGGTGACATGTCCCGTGTGTATTAAACAATCAGGGGAAAACATTCTCCTCACTTATACTGTTCAGCTGGTAACATGTCCCGTGCGTGTTAAACAATCAGGGGAACACTCTCTCCTCACTTATACTGTTCACCTGGTAACATGTCCCGTGTGTATTAAACAATCATGGGAACTCACTCTCCTCACTTATAATATTCACCTGGTGACATGTCCCGTGTGTATTAAACAATCAGGGGATCACACTCTCCTCACTTATACTGTTCACCTGGTAACATGTCCCGTGTATATTAAACCATCAGGGGAACACACTCTCCTCACTTATCCTGTTCACCTGGTAACATGTCCCGTGAATATTAAACCATCAGGGGAAAGCACTCTACTCACTTATACTGTTCACCTGGTAACATGTCCCGTGTGCATTAAACCATCAGTGGAACACTCTCTCCTCACTTAAACTGTTCACCTGGTAACATGTCCCGTGCATATTAAACCATCAGGGGAACACACTCTCCTCACTTATACTGTTCACCTGGTAACATGTCCCGTGTGCATTAAATCATCAGGGGAACACACTCTCCTCACTTATCCTGTTCACCTGGTAACATGTCCCGTGTATATTAAACCATCAGGGGAACACACTCTCCTCACTTATACTGTTCACCTGGTAACATGTCCCGTGTATATTAAACCATAAGGGAAACACTCTCTCCTCACTTATACTGTTCATCTGGTAACATGTCCCGTGAATATTAAACCATCAGGGGAACAAACTCTCCTCACTTAGACTGTTCACCTGGTAACATGTCCCGTGTGTATTAAACCATCAGGGGAACACAATCTCCTCACTTATACTGTTCACCTGGTCACATGCCCTGTGTATATTAAACCATCAGGGGAACACACTCTCCTCACTTATACTGTTCACCTGGTAACATGTCCCGTGTGTATTAAACCATCAGGGGAACACAATCTCCTCACTTATACTGTTCACCTGGTCACATGCCCTGTGTGCATTAAACCATCAGGGGAACACACTCTCCTCACTTATACTGTTCACCTGGTGACATGTCCCGTGTGTATTAAACAATCAGGGGAACACACTCTCCTCACTTATACTATTCATCTGGTAACATGTCCCGTCAGTATTAAACCATCAGGGGAACACACTCTCCTCACTTCTACTGTTCACCTGGTAACATGTCCCGTGCGTGTTAAACCTTCAGGGGAACACACTCTCCTCACTTATTCTGTTCACCTGGTAACATGTCCCGTGAGTATTAAACCATCAGGGGAAAGCATTCCCCTCACTTATACTGTTCTCCTGGTAACATGTCCCGAGTATATGAAACCATCAGGGGAACACACTCTCCTCACTTGTACTGTTCACCTGGTAATATGCCCTGTGTATATTAAACCATCAGGGGAACACACTCTCCTCACTTATACTGTTCACCTGGGAACATGTCCCGTGTATATTAAACCATCAGGGGAAAACACTCTCCTCACTTATACTGTACACCTGGTAACATGTCCCGTGTATATTAAACCATCAGGGGAACACACGCTCCTCACTTATACTGTTCACCTGGTAACATGTCCCGTGTGTATTGAACAATCACGGGAACACACTCTCCTCACTTATCCTGTTCACCTGGTAACATGTCCCGTGTATATTAAACCATCAGGGGAACACACTCTCCTCACTTACACTGTTCACCTGGGAACATGTCCCGTGCGTGTTAAACCATCAGGGGAACACACTCTCCTCACTTATACTGTTCACCTGGCAACATGTCCCGTGAGTATTAAACAATCAGGGGAACACACTCTCCTCACTTATAATGTTCACCTGGTAACATGTCCCGTGCGTGTTAAACCATCAGGGGAACACACCCTCCTCACTTATAATGTTCAGCTGGTAACATGTCCCGTGAGTGTTAAACCATCAGGGGAACACACTCTCCTCACTTGTACTGTTCACCTGGTAACATGTCCCGTGCGTGTTAAACCATCAGGGGAACACACTCTCCTCACTTATACTGTTCAGCTGGAAACATGTCCCGTGAATATTAAACCATCAGGGGAACACACTCTCCTCACTTATACTGTTCAGCTGGAAACATATCCCGTGTATATTAAACCATCAGGAGAACACACTCTCCTCACTTACACTGTTCACCTGGAAACATGTCCCGTGAATATTAAACCATCAGGGGAAAGCACTCTCCTCACTTAGACTTTTCTCCTGGTAACATGTCCCGTGCGTATTAAACCATCAGCGGAACACACTCTCCTCACTTATACTGTTCACCTGGTATCATGTCCCGTGTATATTAAACAACCAGGGGAAAACATTCTCCTCACTTATACTGTTCACCTGGTAACATGTCCTGTGTGTATTAAACAATCAGGGGAACACATTCTCCTCACTTATACTGTTCACTTGGTAACATGTCCCGTGCGTATAAAACCATCAGTGGAACACTCACTCCTCACTTATACTGTTCACCTGGTAACATATCCCGTGTATATTAAACAATCAGGGGAAAACATTCTCCTCACTTATACTGTTCACCTGGTAACAAGTCCTGTTTGCATTAAACCATCAGGGGAACACACTCTCCTCACTTATACAGTTCACTTGGTGAAATGTCCCGTGTATATTAAACCATCAGGGGAACACACTCTCCTCACTTATACAGTTCACTTGGTGAAATGTCCCGTGTATATTAAACCATCAGGGGAACAAACTGTCCTCACTTAGACTTTTCTCCTGGTAACATGTCCCGTGCGTATAAAACCATCAGTGGAACACTCACTCCTCACTTATACTGTTCACCTGGTAACATATCCCGTGTATATTAAACAATCAGGGGAAAACATTCTCCTCACTTATACTGTTCACCTGGTAACAAGTCCTGTTTGCATTAAACCATCAGGGGAACACACTCTCCTCACTTATACAGTTCACTTGGTGAAATGTCCCGTGTATATTAAACCATCAGGGGAACACACTCTCCTCACTTATACAGTTCACTTGGTGAAATGTCCCGTGTATATTAAACCATCAGGGGAACAAACTGTCCTCACTTAGACTTTTCTCCTGGTAACATGTCCCGAGTATATTAAACAATCAGGGGAACACAATCTCCTCACTTATACTGTTCACTTGGTAACATGTCCCGTGCGTATTAAACCAACAGGGGAACACATTCTCCTCACTTATACTGTTCACCTGGTAACTTGTCCCGAGTGTATTAAACAATCAGGGCAAGACATTCTCCTCACTTATACTGTTCACTTGGTAACATGTCCCGTGCGTATTAAACAAACAGGGGAACACATTCTCCTCACTTATACTGTTCACCTGGTAACATGTCCCGTGTGTATTAAACCAACAGGGGAACACATTCTCCTCACTTATACTGTTCACCTGGTAACTTGTCCCGAGTGTATTAAACAATCAGGGCAAGACATACTCCTCACTTATACTGTTCACTTGGTGACATGTCCCGTGTGTATTAAACAAACAGGGGAACACATTCTCCTCACTTCCACTGTTCACCTGGTAACATGTCCTGTGCGTATTAAACAATCAGGGGAACACACTCCCCTCACTAATACTGTTCACCTGGTAACATGTCCCGTGTGTATTAAACCATCAGGGGAACACAAACTCCTCACTTATACTGTTCACCTGGTAACATGCCCTGTGTATATTAAACCATCAGGGGAACACACTCTCCTCACTTATACTGTTAATCTAATCACATGTTCCGTGTATATTAAACCATCAGGGGAACACACTCTCCTCACTTATACTGTTCACCTGGTAACATATCCCGTGTATATTAAACCATCAGGGGAACACACTATCCTCACTTACACTGTTCACCTGGTAAAATGTCCTGTGTGCATTAAACCATCAGGGGAACACACTCTCCTCACTTATACAGTTCACTTGGTGACATGTCCCGTGCGTATTAAACCATCTGGTGAACACACTCGCCTCACTTATACTGTTCATCTGGTAACATGTCCCGTGAATATTAAACCATCAGGGGATAGCACTCTCCTCACTTTGACTTTTCTCCTGGTAACATGTCCCGTGCGTATTAAACCATCAGCGGAACACACTCTCCTCACTTATACTGTTCACCTGGTAACATGTCCCGTGTGTATTAAACAATCAGGGGAACACACTCTCCTCACTTATACTGTTCACTTGGTAACATGTCCCGTGCGTATTAAACCATCAGTGGAACACTCACTCCTCACTTATACTGTTCACCTGGTAACAAGTCCTGTTTGCATTAAACCATCAGGGGAACACACTCTCCTCACTTATACTGTTCATCTGGTAACATATCCCGTGTATATTAAACCATCAGGTGAACACACTCGCCTCACTTATACTATTCATCTGGTAACATGTCCCGTATATATTAAACCATCAGGTGAACACACTCTCCTCACTTATTCTGTTCACCTGGTAACATGTCCCGTGTAAATAAACCATCAGGGGAACACACTCTCCTCACTTATACTGTTCACCTGGTAACATGTCCCGTGTGTATTAAACAATCAGGGGAACACACTCTCCTCACTTACACTGTTCACCTGGTAACATGTCCCGTATATATTAAACCATCAGGAGAACACACTCTCCTCACTTACACTGTTCACCTGGAAATATGTCCCGTGAATATTAAACCATCAGGGGAAAGCACTCTCCTCACTTAGACTTTTCTCCTGGTAACATGTCCCGTGCGTATTAAACCATCAGCGGAACACACTCTCCTCACTTATACTGTTCACTTGGTGACATGTCCCGTGCGTATTAAACCATCAGGGGAACACACTCTCCTCACTTATACAGTTCACTTGGTGACATGTCCCGTGCGTATTAAACAATCAGGGGAACACACTCTCCTCACTTATACAGTTCACTTGGTGACATGTCCCGTGCGTATTAAACCATCAGGGGAACACACTCTCCTCACTTATACAGTTCACTTGGTGACATGTCCCGTGTATATTAAACCATCAGGGGAACACACTCTCCTCACTTACACTGTTCACCTGGTAACATGTCCCGTATATATTAAACCATCAGGAGAACACACTCTCCTCACTTACACTGTTCACCTGGAAATATGTCCCGTGAATATTAAACCATCAGGGGAAAGCACTCTCCTCACTTAGACTTTTCTCCTGGTAACATGTCCCGTGCGTATTAAACCAACAGGGGAACACATTCTCCTCACTTAAACTGTTCACTTGGTAACATGTCCCGTGCGTATTAAACCAACAGGGGAACACATTCTCCTCACTTATACTTTTCACCTGGTAACTTGTCCCGAGTGTATTGAACAATCAGGGCAAGACATTCTCCTCACTTATACTGTTCACTTGGTAACATGTCCCGTGTGTATTAAACAATCAGGGGAACACATTCTCCTCACTTATACTGTTCACTTGGTGACATGTCCCGTGTGTATTAAACAAACAGGGGAACACATTCTCCTCACTTATACTGTTCACCTGTTAACATGTCCCGTGTGTATTAAACAATCAGGGGAACACATTCTCCTCACTTATACTGTTCACTTGGTGACATGTCCCGTGTGTATTAAACAAACAGGGGAACACATTCTCCTCACTTATACTGTTCACTTGGTAACATGTCCTGTGCGTATTAAACAATCAGGGGAACACACTCCCCTCACTAATACTGTTTACCTGGTAACATGTCCCGTGTATATTAAACCTTCAGGGGAACACACTCTCCTCACTTATACTGTTAACCTAATCACATGTCCCGTGTATATTAAACCATCAGGGGAACACACTCTCCTCAGTTATACTGTTCACCTGGTAACATGTCCCGTATATATTAAACCATCAGGGAAACTCACTCTCCTCACTTATACTGTTCACCTGGTAACATATCCCGTGTATATTAAACCATCAGGGGAACACACTCTCCTCACTTATACAGTTCACTTGGTGACATGTCCCGTGCGTATTAAACCATCAGGTGAACACACTCGCCTCACTTATACTGTTCACCTGGTAACATGTCCCGTGTAAATAAACCATCAGGGGAACACACTCTCCTCACTTATACTGTTCACCTGGTAACATATCCCGTGCATATTTAACCATCAGGGGAAAACATTCTGCTCACTTCTACTGTTCACCTGGTGACATGTCCCGTGTGTATTAAACCATCAGGGGAACACACTCTCCTCACTTCTACTGTTCACCTGGTGACATGTCCCGTGTGTATTAAACCATCAGGGGAACACACTCTCCTCAATTATACTGTTCATCTGGTAACATGTCCCGTCAGTATTAAACCATCAGGGGAACACACTCTCCTCACTTATACTGTTCATCTGGTAACATGTCCCGTCAGTATTAAACCATCAGGGGAACACACTCTCCTCACTTATACTGTTCACCTGGTGACATGTCCCGTGTGTATTAAACCATCAGGGGAACACACTCTCCTCACTTCTACTGTTCACCTGGTAACATGTCGCGTGTATATTAAACCATCAGGGGAACACACTCTCCTCAATTATACTGTTCACCTGGTGCCATGTTCCGGGTATATTAAACAATCAGGGGAACACACTCTCCTCACTTATACTGTTCACCTGGTAACATGTCCCGTGCGTGTTAAACCATCAGGGGAACACACTCTCCTCACTTATACTGTTCAGCTGGTAACATGTCCCGTGAGTATTAAACCATCAGGGGAATACACTCTCCTCAATTATACTGTTCACCTGGTAACATGTCCCGTGCGTGTTAAACCATCAGGGGAACACACTCTATCACTTATACTGTTCACCTGGTAACATGTCGCGTGTATATTAAACCATCAGGGGAACACACTCTCCTCAATTATACTGTTCACCTGGTAACATGTCCCGTGAATATTAAACCATCAGGGGAAAGCACTCCCCTCACTTATAATGTTCACCTGGTGACATGTCCCGTGTGTATTAAACAATCAGGGGATCACACTCTCCTCAATTATACTGTTCACCTGGTAACATGTCCCGTGAATATTAAACCATCAGGGGAAAGCATTCCCCTCACTTATAATGTTCACCTGGTGACATGTCCCGTGTGTATTAAACCATCAGCGGAACACACACTCCTCACTTATACTGTTCACCTGGTAACATGTCCCGTGCGTGTTAAATCATCAGGGGAACACACTCTCCTCACATATACTGTTCACCTGGTAACATGTCCCGTGAGTATTAAACAATCAGGGGAACACACTCTCCTCACTTATACTGTTCACCTGGTAACATGTCCTGTGTATATTAAACCATCAGGGGAACACATTCCCCTCACTTATACTGTTCACCTGGTAACATGTCCCGTGCGTGTTAAACCATCAGGGGAACACACTCTCCTCACTTATAATGTTCACCTGGTGACATGTCCCGTGTATATTAAACCATCAGGGGAACACATTCTCCTCACTTATACTGTTCACCTGGTAACATGTCCTGTGTATATTAAACCATCAGGGGAACACACTCTCCTCACTTATACTGTTCACCTGGTAACATGTCCCGTGCGTGTTAAACCATCAGCGGAACACACACTCCTCACTAATACTGTTCACCTGGTAACATGTCCCGTGCGTGTTAAATCATCAGGGGAACACACTCTCCTCACATATACTGTTCACCTGGTAACATGTCCCGTGAGTATTAAACAATCAGGGGAACACACTCTCCTCACTTATACTGTTCACCTGGTAACATGTCCTGTGCATATTAAACCATCTGGGGAACACACTCTCCTCACTTAGACTGTTCACCTGGTAACATGTCCTGTGCATATTAAACCATCTGGGGAACACACTCTCCTCACTTATACTGTTCACCTGGTAACATTTCCCGTGAATATTAAACCATCAGGGGAGCAAACTCTCCTCACTTATACTGTTCACCTGGTAACATTTCCCGTGTATATTAAACCATCAGGGGAACACTCTCTCCTCACTTATACTGTTCACCTGGTAACATGTCCCATACATGTTAAACAATCAGGGGAACACACTCTACTCACTTATACAGTTCACCTGGTAACATGTCCCGTGCGTGTTAAACCATCAGGGGAACACTCTCTCCTCACTTATACTGTTCACCTGGTAACAAGTTCCATGTATATTAAACAATCAGGGGAACACACTCGCCTCACTTATACAGTTCACCTGGTAACATGTCCTGTGGATATTAAACCATCAGGGGAACACACTCTCCTCACTTTTACTGTTCACCCGGTAATATGTCCTGTGTGCATTAAACAATCAGGGGAATACACTCTCCTCACTTATACTGTTCACCTGGTAACATGTCCCGTGCGTGTTAAACCTTCAGGGGAACACACTCTCCTCACTTATACTGTTCAGCTGCATACATGTCCCGTGAATATTAAACCATCAGGGGAAAGCAATCCCCTCACTTATACTGTTCTCCTGGTAACATGTCCCGTGTATATGAAACCATCAGGGGAACACACTCTCCTCACTTATACTGTTCACCTGGTAACATGTCCCGTGTGCATTAAACAATCAGGGGAACACACTCTCCTCACTTATACTGTTCACCTGATAACATGTCCCGTGTGTATTAAACCATAAGGGGAACACACTCTCCTCACGTATACTGTTCACCTGGTAATATGTCCCGTGTACATTAAACCATCAGGGGAACACACTCTCCTCACTTATACTGTTCACCTGGTAACATGTACCGTGTATATTAAACCATCAGGGGAACACACTCTCCTCAATTATACATTTCACTTGGTGACATGTCCCGTGTGTATTGAACAATCAGGGGAACACACTCTCCTCACTTATACTGTTCACCTGGTAACATGTCCCGTGTATATTAAATCATCAGGGGAACACACACTCCTCACTTATTCTGTTCACCAGGTGACATGTCCCGTGTGTATTAAACAATCAGGGGAACACACTCTCCTCACTTATACTGTTCACCTGGTGACATGTCCCGTGTGTATTAAAACATCAGGGGAACACACTCTCCTCACTTATACTGTTCACCTGGTAATATGCCCTGTGTATATTAAACCATCAGGGGAACACACTCTCCTCACTTATACTGTTCACCTGGGAACATGTCCCGTGTATATTAAACCATCAGGGGAACACACTCTCCTCACTTATACTGTTCACCTGGTAACATGTCCCGTGTACATTAAACCATCAGGGGAACACACTCTCCTCACTTATACTGTTCACCTGGTAACATGTCCCGTGTATATTAAACCATCAGGGGATCACACTCTCCTCAATTATACTGTTCACCTGCTGACATGTCCCGTGTATATTAAACCATCAGCAGAACACACTCTCCTCACTGATACTGTTCACCTGGTAACATGTCCCGTGCGTGTTAAACCATCAGGGGAACACACTCTCCTCACTTATACTGTTCACCTGGCAACATGTCCCGAGTATATTAAACCATCAGGGGAAAGCACACTCCTCACTTATACTGTTCACCTGGGAACATGTCTCGTGTATATTAAACCATCATGGGAACACACTCTCCTCACTTATACTGTTCACCCGATGACATGTCCCGTGTGTATTAAACAATCAGGGGAACACACTCTCCTCACTTATACTGTTCACCTGGTAACATGTCCCGTGTATATTAAACCATCAGGGGAACACACTCTGCTCACTTATTCTGTTCACCTGGTAACATGTCCCGTGTATATTAAACCATCAGGGGAACACACTCTCCTCACTTATACTGTTCACCTGGTGACATGTCCCGTGTGTATAAAACAATCAGGGGAACACACTCTCCTCACTTATAAAGTTCACCTGGTGACGTGACCCGTGTGCATTAAACCATCAGGGGAACACACTCTCCTCACTATTCTGTTCACCTGGGAACATGTGCCGTGTGTATTAAACAATCAGGGGAACACACTCTCCTCACTTATACTGTTCACCTGGTAACATGTCCCGTGTGTATTAAACCATCAGGGGAACACACTCTCCTCACTTACACTGTTCACCTGGTAACATGTCCCGTGTATATTAAACCATCAGGGGAACACACTCTCCTCACTTCTTCTGTTCACCTGGTAACATGTCCCGTGTGTATAAAACAATCAGGGGAACACACTCTCCTCACTTTTACTGATCACCTGGTAATATGTCCCGTGTGTATAAAACTATCAGGGGAACACACTCTCCTCACTTGTACTGTTCACCTGGTAACATGTACTGTGTATATTAAACAATCAGGGGAACATACTCTCCTCACTTCTTCTGTTCCCCTGGTGACATGTCCCGTGTTTATTAAACAATAAGGGGAACACACTCTCCTCACTTATCCTGTTCACCTGGTAACATGTCCCGTGTATATTAAACCATCAGGGGAACACAATCTCCTCACTTATACTGTTCATCTGGTAACATGTCCAGTGTATATTAAACCATCAGGGGAACACACTCTCCTCACTTATACTGTTCACCTGGTAACATGTACTGTGTATATTAAAGCATCAGGGGAACACACTCTCCTCACTTATAGAGTTCACCTGGTAACATGTCCCGTGTGTATAAAACAATCAGGGGAACACACTCTCCTCACTTCTTCTGTTCACCTGGTAACATGTCCCGTGTGTATTAAACAATCAGGGGAACACACTCTCCTCACTTATCCTGTTCACCTGGTAACATGTCCCGTGTATATTAAACCATCAGGGGAACACAATCTCCTCACTTATACTGTTCATCTGGTAACATGTCCAGTGTATATTAAACCATCAGGGGAACACACTCTCCTCACTTATACTGTTCACCTGGTAACATGTACTGTGTATATTAAAGCATCAGGGGAACACACTCTCCTCACTTATACTGTTCACCTGGTGACATGTCCCGTGTTTATTAAACAATAAGGGGAACACACTCTCCTCACTTATACTGTTCACCTGGTAACATGTCCCATATATATTAAACAATCAGGGGAACACACTCTCCTCACTTATACTGTTTACCTGGTGACATGTCCCGTGTGTATTAAACAATCAGGGGAACACACTCTCTTCACTTATACTGTTCACCTGGTAACATGTCCTGTGTATATTAAACCATCAGGGGAACACACTCTCCTCACTTATAAAGTTCACCTGGTAACATGTCCCGTGTTTATTAAACAATCAGGGGAACACAATCTCCTCACTTATACTGTTCACCTGGTAACATGTCCCGTGTTTATTAAACAATCAGGGGAACACAATCTCCTCACTTATACTGTTCACCTGGTAACATGTACCGTGTGTATTAAACAATCAGGGGAACACACTCACCTCACTTATACTGTTCACCTGGTAACATGTCCCGTGCGTATTAAACCATCAGGGGAACTCACTCTCCTCACTTACACTGTTCACCTGGGAACATGTCCTGTGTATATTAAACCATCAGGGGAACACACTCTCTTCACTTATAGATTTCACCTGGTAACATGTCCCGTGTGCATTAAACAATCAGGGGAACACACTCTCTTCACTTATCCTGTTCACCTGGTGACATGTCCCGTGTGTATTAAACAATCAGGGGAACACACTCTCCTCACTTATACTGTTCACCTGGTGACATGTCCCGTTTGTATTAAACAATCAGGGGAACACACTCTCCTCACTTATACTGTTCACCTGGTAACATGTCCCGTGTGCATTAAACAATCAGGGGAACACACTCTCCTCACTTATACTGTTCACCTGGTGACATGTCCCGTTTGTATTAAACAATCAGGGGAACACACTCTCCTCACTTATACTGTTCACCTGGTAACATGTCCCGTGTGCATTAAACAATCAGGGGAAAACACTCTCCTCACTTATACTGTTCACCTGGTAACATGTCCCGTGTGCATTAAACAATCAGGGGAAAACACTCTCCTCACTTATACTGTTCACCTGGTAACATGTCCCGTTTGTATTAAACAATCAGGTGAACACACTCTCCTCACTTATACTGTTCACCTGGTAACATGTCCCGTGTGAATTAAACAATCAGGTGAACACACTCTCCTCACTTATACTGTTCACCTGGTAACATGTCTCGTGCGTATTAAACAATCAGGGGAACACACTCTCCTCACTTATACTGTTCACCTGGTGACATGTCCCGTGCGTATTAAACAATCAGGGGAACACACTCTCTTCACTTATACTGTTCACCTGGTAACATGTCCCGTGTGAATTAAACAATCAGGGGAACACACTCTCCTCACTTATACTGTTCACCTGGTAACATGTCCTGTGTATATTAAACCATCAGGGGAACACACTCTCTTCACTTATACTGTTCACCTGGTAACATGTCCCGTCGATATTAAACCATCAGTGGAACACACTCTCCTCACTTATACTGTTCCCCTGGTAACATGTCCCGCGTGTATTAAACAATCAGGGGAACACACTCTCTTCACTTATACTGTTCATCTGGTAACATGTCCCATGTATATTAAACCATCAGGGGAACACACTCTCCTCACTTATACTGTTCACCTGGTGACATGTCCCGTGTTTATTAAACAATCAGGGGAACACACTCTCCTCCCTTATTGAGTTCACCTGGTAACATGTCCCGTGTGTTTTAAACAATCAGGGGAACACACTCTCCTCACTTATACTGTTCACCTGGTAACATGTCCCGTGTGCATTAGACAATCAGGGGAACACACTCTCCTCACTTATACTGTTCACCTGGTAACATGTCCCGTGTGTATTAAACAATCAGGGGAACACACTCTCCTCACTTATTCTGTTCAAATGGTAACATGTCCAGTGTGTATTAAACAATCAGGGGAACACACTCTCCTCACTTATACTATTCACCTGGTAACATGTCCCGTGTGTATTAAACAATCAGGGGAACACACTCTCCTCACTTATTCTGTTCAAATGGTAACATGTCCAGTGTGTATTAAACAATCAGGGGAACACACTCTCCTCACTTATACTGTTCACCTGGTAACATGTCCCGTGTGTATTAAACAATCAGGGGAACACACTCTCCTCACTTATTCTGTTCAAATGGTAACATGTCCAGTGTGTATTAAACAATCAGGGGAACACACTCTCCTCACTTATACTATTCACCTGGTAACATGTCCCGTGTGTATTAAACAATCAGGGGAACACACTCTCCTCACTTATTCTGTTCAAATGGTAACATGTCCAGTGTGTATTAAACAATCAGGGGAACACACTCTCCTCACTTATACTATTCACCTGGTAACATGTCCCGTGTGTATTAAACAATCAGGGGAACACACTCTCCTCACTTATTCTGTTCACCTGGTAACATGTCCCGTGTGTATTAAACAATCAGGGCAAAACACTCTCCTCACTATTCTGTTCACCTGGTAACATGTCCTGTGTGTATTAAACCATCAGGGGAACACACTCTCCTCACTTCTACTGTTCACCTGGTAACATGTCCCGTGTGAATTAAAAAATCAGGGGAACACACTCTCCTCACTTCTACTGTTTACCTTGTGACATGTCCCGTGCGTATTAAACAATCAGGGGAACACACTCTCCGCACTTATACTGTTCATCTGGTAACATGTCCCGTGCATATTAAACAATCAGGGGAACACACTCTCCTCACTTATACTGTTCACCTGGTAACATGTCCCGTGTATATGAAACCATCAGGGGAACACACTCTCCTCACGTCTACTGTTCACCTGGTATCATGTCCCGTGTGCATTAAAAAATTAGATTAGATTAGATTAGAGATACAGCACTGAAACAGGCCCTTCGGCCCACCGAGTCTGTGCCGAACATCAACCACCCATTTATACTAATCCTACACTAATCCCATATTCCTACCAAACATCCCCACCTATTCCTACCAAACATCCCCACCTATTCCTATATTTCCCTCCCACCTACCTATACTAGTGACAATTTATAATGGCCAATTTACCTATCAACCTGCAAGTCTTTTGGCTTGTGGGAGGAAACCGGAGCACCCGGAGAAAACCCACGCAGACACAGGGAGAACTTGCAAACTCCACACAGGCAGTACCCGGAATCGAACCCGGGTCCCTGGAGCTGTGAGGCTGCGGTGCTAACCACTGCGCCACTGTGCCGCCCAAATCAGGGGAACACACTCTCCTCACTGATACTGTTCATCTGGTAACGTGTCCCATGTATTTTAAACCATCAGGGGAACACACTCTCCTCACATAGACTGTTCCTCTGGTGACCTGTCCCGTGTGCATTAAACAATCAGGGGAACACACTCTCCTCACTTATACTGTTCATCTGGTAACATGTCCCGTGTGCATTAAACCATCATGGGAACACACTCTCCTCACTTATACTGTTCAACTGGTAACATGTCCTGTGTATATTAAACCATCAGGGGAACACACTCTCTTCACTTATACTGTTCACCTGGTAACATGTCCCGTGTGAATTAAACAATCAGGGGAACACACTCTCTTCACTTATACTGTTCACCTGGTAACATGTCCCGTGGGCTTTAAACCATCATGGGAAAACACTCTCCTCACTATTCTGTTCAGCTGGTAACATGTCCCGTGTGAATTAAACATTCAGGGGAACACACTCTCCTCACTTATACTGTTCACCTGGTGACATGTCCCGTGCGTATTAAACAATCAAGGGACAACACTCTCCTCACTTATACTGTTCACCTGGTAACATGTCCCGTGGGCTTTGAACCATCATGGGAAAACACTCTCCTCACTATTCTGTTCACCTGGTAACATGTCCCGTGTGAATTAAACATTCAGGGGAACACAATCTCCTCAATTATACTGTTCACCTGGTAACATGTCCTGTGTGTATAAAACCATCAGGGGAACACTCTCTCCTCACTTATACTGTTCACCTGCTGACATGTCCCATGTGCATTAAACAATCAGGGGAACACACTCTCCTCACTTATACTGTTCAGCTGGTAACATGTCCCGTGTGTACTAAACAATCAGGGGAACACACTCTCCTCACTTATACTGTTCATCTGGTAACATGTCCCGTGCATATTAAACAATCAGGGGAACACACTCTCCTCACTTATACTGTTCACCTGGTAACATGTCCCGTGTGTACTAAACAATCAGGGGAACACACTCTCCTCACTTATACTGTTCACCTGGTAACATGTCCCGTGCATATTAAACAATCAGGGGAACACACTCTCCTCACTTATACTGTTCACCTGGTAACATGTCCCGTGTGTATTAAACAATCAGGGGAACACACTCTCCTCACTTCTACTGTTCACCTGGTAACATGTCCCGTGTGCATTAAAAAATCAGGGGAACACACTCTCCTCACTTATACTGTTTACCTTGTGACATGTCCCGTGCGTATTAAACAATCAGGGGAACACACTCTCCTCACTTATACTGTTCACCTGGTAACATGTCCCGTGTATATGAAACCATCAGGGGAACACACTCTCCTCACTTCTACTGTTCACCTGGTAACATGTCCCATGTATATTAAACCATCAGGGGAACACACTCTCCTCACATAGACTGTTCCCCTGGTGACCTGTCCCGTGTGCATTAAACAATCAGGGGAACACACTCTCCTCACTTCTCCTGTTCATCTGGCAACATGTCCTGTGTATATTAAAGCATCAGGGGAACACACTCTCCTGACTTCTACTGTTCACCTGGTAACATGTCCCGTGTGCATTAAATAATCAGGGGAACACACTCTCCTTACTTATACTGTTCTTCTGGTAACGTGTCCCGTGTATATTAAACCATCAGGGGAACACACTCTCCTCACTTCTACTGTTCACCTGGTAACATGTCCCGTGTGCATTAAAAAATCAGGGGAACACACTCTCCTCACTTCTTCTGTTCACCTGGTAACATGTCCCGTGTATATGAAACCATCAGGGGAACACACTCTCCTCACTTCTTCTGTTCACCTGGTAACATGTCCCATGTATATTAAACCATCAGGGGAACACACTCTCCTCACTTATACTGTTCATCTGGTAACATGTCCCGTGTGTATTAAACAATCTGGGGAACACACTCTCCTCTCTTATACTGTTCACCTTATAACATGTCCCGTGTGCATAAAAAAATCAGGGGAACACACTCTCCTCACTTATCCTGTTCATGTGGTAACATGTCCCGTGTGCTTTAAACAATCAGGGGAACACACTCTCCTCACTTATACTGTTCACCTGGTAACATGTCCCGTGTATATGAAACCATCAGGGGAACACACACTCCTCACTTATACTGTTCACCTGGTAACATGTCCCGTGTGCATTAAAAAATCAGGGGAACACACTCTCCTAACTTATACTGTTCATCTGGTAACGTGTGCCGTGTATCTTAAACCATCAGGGGAACACACTCTCCTCACTTATACTGTTCACCTGGTAACATGTCCCGTGTGCATTAAAAAATCAGGGGAACACACTCTCCTAACTTATACTGTTCATCTGGTAACGTGTGCCGTGTATATTAAACCATCAGGGGAACACACTCTCCTCTCTTATACTGTTCACCTTATAACATGTCCCGTGTGCATAAAAAAATCAGGGGAACACACTCTCCTCACTTATCCTGTTCATGTGGTAACATGTCCCGTGTGCTTTAAACAATCAGGGGAACACACTCTCCTCACTTATACTGTTCACCTGGTAACATGTCCCGTGTATATGAAACCATCAGGGGAACACACACTCCTCACTTATACTGTTCACCTGGTAACATGTCCCGTGTGCATTAAAAAATCAGGGGAACACACTCTCCTAACTTATACTGTTCATCTGGTAACGTGTGCCGTGTATCTTAAACCATCAGGGGAACACACTCTCCTCACTTATACTGTTCATCTGCTATCATGTGCTGTGTATATTAAACCATCAGGGGAACACACTCTCCTCACTTATACTGTTCACCTGGTGACATGCCACGTGTTTATTAAACAATCAGGGGAACACACTCTCCTCACTTATACTGTTCACCTGCTAACATGTCCCGTGTACATGAAACCATCAAGGGAAAACATTCTCCTCAATTTTAATACACACGGGACATGTTACCATGTGAACAGAATAGTGTGGAGAGTGTTTTCCACTGATGGTTTAATACGCACGGGACATGTTACCAGGTGAACAGTAGAAGTGAGGAGAGTGTGTTCCCCGATTGTTCAATACGCACGGGACATGTTACCAGGTGAACAGTAGAAGTGAGGAGAGTGTGTTCCCCTGATGGGTTAATCTTCACAGGACATGTTAAAAGGTGAAGAGAATAAGTGAGGAGAGAGTGTTCCCCTGTTTGTTTAATACACACAGGACATGTTACCAGGAGAACAGTATAAGTGAGGAGACAGTGTTCCCCTGATTGTTTAATGCACACGGGACATGTTACCAGGTGAACAGTATAAGTGAGGAGATTGTGTTCCCCTGATGGTTTAACACACGCGCGACATGTTACCAGGTGAACAGCAGATGGTTTAACCTACACTGGACATGTCACCAGATGAACAGTATAAGTGAGGAGAGTGTGTTCCCCTGATGATTAAAGACGCACAGGACATGTTCCCAAGTGAACAGTGTAAGTGAGGAGATTGTTTTCCCCTGATGGTTTAATATACACGGGACATGTCACCAGGTGAACAGCAGAAGTGAGGAGAGTGTTTTCCCCAGATTGTTTAATATACACGGGACATGTTACCAGGTGAACAGCATACGAGAGGAGAGTCTGTTCCCCTCATGGTTTAATATACACGGGACACGTCTCCGGGTGAACAGTATAAGTGAGGAGAGTGTGTTCCCCTGATGGTTTAATATACACGGGACATGTAACCTGGTGAACAGTATAAGTGAGGGGAATGTGTTCCCCTGATGGATTAATACGAACGGGATATGTTACCAGGTGAACAGTATAACTGAGGAGAGTGTGTTCCCCTGACTGTTTAATACACACGGGACATGTTAACAGATGAGCAGTATAAGTGAGGAGAGTGTGTTACCCTGGTGGTTTAATATACACGGGACATGTTACCAGGTGAACAGTATAAGTGAGGAGACTGTGTTCCCATGATGTTTTAATTGACACGGGACATGTCAACAGGGGAACAGTATAAGTGAGGAGAGTGTGTTCCCCTGATTGTTTAACACGCACGGGACATGTCACCAGATGAACAGTATAAGTGAGGAGACTGTGTTCCCATGATGTTTTAATTGACACGGGACATGTCAACAGGGGAACAGTATAAGTGAGGAGACTGTGTTCCCATGATCTTTTAATTGAGACGGGACATGTCAACAGGGGAACAGTGTAAGTGAGGAGAGTGTGTTCCCCTGATTGTTTAACACGCACGGGACATGTCACCAGATGAACAGTCTAAGTGAGGAGAGTGTGTTCCCATGATGATTAAAGACGCACAGGACATGTTCCCATGTGAACAGTATAAGTGAAGAGATTGTGTTCCCCTGATGCTTTAATGTACACGGGACATGTTACCAGATGAACTGTATAAGTGAGCAGATTGTGTTCCCCTGATGGTTTAATATACACAGGACATGTATCCAGGTGAACAGAATATGGGAGGGGAATGTGTTCCCCTGATGGTTGAATACGAACGGGACATGTTACCAGGTGAACAGTGTAAGTGAGGAGAGTGTGTTCCCCTGATTGTTTAATAAACACGGGACATGTTACCAGGTGAACAGTATAAGTGAGGAGAGTGTGTTCCCCTGATGCTTTAATACACACGGGACATGTCACCAGGTGAACAGTGTAAGTGAGCGGAGTGTGTTCCCCTGATGGTTTAATATACACGAGACATGTTACCAGGTGAACAGTATAAGTGAGTAGAGTGTGTTCCCCTGGTGGTTTAATATCGACGGGACATGTTACCAGGTGAACAGTATAAGTGAGGAGAGTGTGTTCCCCTGATGTTTTAATACACACGGGACATGTTACCAGGTGAACAGTATAAGTGAGGAGAGTGTGTTCCCCTGATGCTTTAATACACACGGGACATGTCACCAGGTGAACAGTGTAAGTGAGGGGAGTGTGTTCCCCTGATGGTTTAATATACACTGGACATGTTACCAGCTCTAGAGTAGAAGTGAGGAGAGTATGCTCCCCTGATTGTTTAATACGCACGGGACATGTCACCAGGTCAACAGTATAAGTGAGGAGAGTGTGTTCACCTGATTGTTTAATATACACAGGACATTTCACCAGATGAACTGTATAAGTGAGCAGAGTGTCTTCCCCTGATGGTTTAATATACATGGGACAAGTCACCAGGTGAACAGTATAAGTGAGGAGACTGTGTTCCCCTGATGGTTTAATACACACAGGACATGTTACCAGGTGAACAGTATAAGTGAGCAGAGTGTGTTCCCCTGATGTTTTAATAAACACAGGACATGTTACCATGTGAACAGTATAAGTGAGCAGAGTGCGTTCCCCTGATGGTTTAATACACACGGGACATGTTGCCAGGTGAACACTATAAGTTTGCAGAGTGTGTTCCCCTGATGGTTTAATATACATGGGACATGTTACCAGGTGAACAGTATAACTGAGGAGAGTGTGTTCCCCTGATGGCTTAATATACACGGGACATGTTACCAGGTGAACAGTATAAGTGAGGAGAGTGTGTTCCCCTGATTGTTTAATACTGACGGGACATGTCACCAGGTGAAAAGTGTAATTGAGGAGAGTGTGTTCCCCTGATGGTTTAATACACACGGGACATGTTACCAGGTGAACAGTATAAGTGAGGAGAGTGTGTTCCCCTGATGGTTTAATATACACCGGACATGTTACCAGGTGAACAGTATAAGTGAGGAGAGTGTGTTCCCCTCATTGTTTAATGCACACGGGTCACGTCACCAGGTGAACAGTGTAATTGAGGAGAGTGTGTTCCCCTGATGGTTTAATACACACGGGACATGTTACCAGGTGAACAGTATAAGTGAGGAGTGTGTGTTCCCCTGATTGTTTAATACAAACGCGACATGTTACGAGGTGAACAGTATTAGTGAGGAGAGTGTGTTCCCATGATGATTAAAGACGCACAGGACATGTTACCAGGTGAACAGTATAAGTGAGGAGATTGTGTTCCCCTGATGGTTTAATATACACGGGACATGTCACCATGTGAACAGCAGAAGTGAGGAGAGTGTGTTCCCCTGATTGTTTAATATACACGGGACATGTCACCAGGTGAACAGCAGAAGTGAGGAGAGTGTGTTCCCCTGATTGTTTAATATACACGGGACATGTTACCAGGTGAACAGCATACGAGAGGAGAGTCTGTTCCCCTCATGGTTTAATATACACGGGACATGTCACCAGGTGAAAAGTATAAGTGAGGAGAATGTTTTCCCCTGATGGTTTAATATACACGGGACATGTAACCTGGTGAACAGTATAAGTGAGGAGAATGTTTTCCCCTGATGGTTTAATATACATGGGACATGTTACCAGGTGAACAGTATAAGTGAGGAGAGTGTGTTCCCCTGATTGTTTAATACACACGGGACATGTTAACAGATGAGCAGTATAAGTGAGGAGAGTGTGTTACCCTGATGGTTTAATATACACGGGACATGTTACCAGGTGAACAGTATAAGTGAGGAGACTGTGTTCCCCTGATGGTTTAATACACACGGGACATGTTACCAGGTGAACTCTACAAGTGAGGAGGGTGTGTTCCCCTGATGGTTTAATCTATACAGTACATGTTGCCAGGTGAACAGTATAAGGGAGCAGAGTGCGTTCCCCTGATGGTTTAATATACACGGGACATGATACCAAGTGAACTCGATAAGTGAGGAGAGTGTGTTCCCCTGATGGTATAATTCAGACGGGACATGTTACCAGTTGAACAGTATAAGTGAGGAGAGTGTGTTCTCCTGATGGTTGAATACGAACGGGACATGTTACCAGGTGAACAGTATAAGTGAGGACAGTGTGTTCCCCTGTTGCTTTAATACACACAGGACATGTCACCAGGTGAACAGTGTAAGTGAGGGGAGTGTGTTCCCCTGATGGTTTAATACACACGGGACATGTTACCAGGTGAACAGTATAAGTGAGGAGAGTGTGTTCCCCTGATTGTTTAATGCACACGGGTCACGTCACCAGGTGAACAGTGTAATTGAGGAGAGTGTGTTCCCCTGATGGTTTAATACACACGGGACATGTCACCAGGTGAACAGTGTAATTGAGGAGAGTGTGTTCCCCTGATGGTTTAATACACACGGGACATGTTACCAGGTGAACAGTATAAGTGAGGAGAGTGTGTTCCCCTGATTGTTTAATGCACACGGGTCACGTCACCAGGTGAACAGTGTAATTGAGGAGAGTGTGTTCCCCTGATGGTTTAATACACACGGGACATGTCACCAGGTGAACAGTGTAATTGAGCAGAGTGTGTTCCCCTGATGCTTTAACATACACGGGATATGTTACCAGATGAACAGTATTAGTGAGGAGAGTGTGTTCCCATGATGATTAAAGACGCACAGGACATGTTCCCAAGTGAACAGTATAAGTGAGGACAGTGTGTTCCCCTGTTGCTTTAATACACACGGGACATGTTACCAGGTGAACAGTATAAGTGAGGAGTGTGTGTTCCCCTGATTGTTTAATACAAACGCGACATGTTACGAGGTGAACAGTATAAGTGAGCAGAGTGTGTTCCCCTGATGCTTTAACATACACGGGATATGTTACCAGATGAACAGTATTAGTGAGGAGAGTGTGTTCCCATGATGATTAAAGACGCACAGGACATGTTCCCAAGTGAACAGTATAAGTGAGGACAGTGTGTTCCCCTGATGGTTTAATGCACACGGGACATGTTACCAGGTGAACAGTATAAGTGAGGGGAGTGTGTTCCCCTGATGGTTTAATATCGACGGGACATGTTACCAGGTGAAGAGTATAATTGAGGAGAGTGTGTTCCCCTGATGCTTTAATACACACGGGACATGTCACCAGGTGAACAGTGTAAGTGAGGGGAGTGTGTTCCCCTGATGGTTTAATATACACTGGACATGTTACCAGCTCCAGAGTAGAAGTGAGGAGAGTATGCTCCCCTGATTGTTTAATACGCACGGGACATGTCACCAGGTGAACAGTATAAGTGAGGAGAGTGTGTTCACCTGATTGTTTAATATACACAGGACATTTTACCAGATGAACTGTATAAGTGAGCAGAGTGTCTTCCCCTGATGGTTTAATATACATGGGACATGTTACCAGGTGAACTCTATAACTGAGCAGATTCTGTTCCCCTGATGGTTTAATATACACGGGACATGTCACCAGGTGAACAGTGTAAGTGAGGAGAGTGTGTTCCCCTGATGGTTTAATACACACAGGACATGTTACCAGGTGAACAGCATAAGCGAGCAGAGTGAGTTCCCCTGATGTTTTAATAAACACAGGACATGTTACCAGGTGAACACTATAAGTTTGCAGAGTGTGTTCCCCTGATGGTTTAATATACATGGGACATGTTACCAGGTGAACAGTATAACTGAGGAGAGTGTGTTCCCCTGATGGTTTAATACATACGGGACATGTCACCAGGTGAGCAGTGTAATTGAGGAGAGTGTGTTCCCCTGATGGTTTAATACACACGGGACATGTTACCAGGTGAACACTATAAGTTTGCAGAGTGTGTTCCCCTGATGGTTTAATATACATGGGACATGTTACCAGGTGAACAGTATAACTGAGGAGAGTGTGTTCCCCTGATTGTTTAATACTGACGGGACATGTCACCAGGTGAAAAGTGTAATTGAGGAGAGTGTGTTCCCCTGATGGTTTAATACATACGGGACATGTCACCAGGTGAACAGTGTAATTGAGGAGAGTGTGTTCCCCTGATGGTTTAATACACACGGGACATGTCACCAGGTGAACAGTGTAATTGAGGAGAGTGTGTTCCCCTGATGGTTTAATACACACGGGACATGTTACCAGGTGAACAGTATAAGTGAGGAGAGTGTGTTCCCCTGATGGTTTAATAAACACAGGACATGTTACCAGGTGAACAGTGTAATTGAGGAGAGTGTGTTCCCCTGATGGTTTAAAACACACGGGACATGTTACCAGGTGAACAGTATAAGTGAGGAGAGTGTGCTCCCCTGATTGTTTAATGTACACAGGACATGTTACCAGGTGAACAGTATAAGTGAGGAGACTGTGTTCCCCTGATGGTTTAATGCACACAGGACATGTTAGCAGGTGAACAGTATAAGTGAGCAGAGTGTTTTCCCCTGATTGTTTACAACACTCAGGACATGTTACCAGGTGTATAGTATAAGTGAGGAGAGTGTGTTCCCCTGATTGTTTAATATACACAGGACATGTTACCAGGTGAACAGTATAAGAGAGTAGAGTGTGTTCCCCTGATGGTTTAATACACACAGGACATGTTACCAGGTAAACAGTATAAGTGAGGAGAGTGTGTTCCCCTGATGGTTTAATATACACAGGACATGTTCCCAAGTGAACAGTATAAGTGAGGAGAGTGTGTTCCCCTGATTGTTTAATACACAGGGGACATGTCACCAGGTGAACAGCATATGAGAGGAGAGTCTGTTCCCCTGATGGTTGAATACACAGGGGACATGTCACCAGGTGAACAGCATAAGTGAGGAGAGTGTGTTCCCCTGATGGTTTAATACACTTGGGACATGTCACCAGGTGAACAGTATAATTGAGGAGAATATTTTCCCCTGATGGTTTAATATACACGGGACATGTTACCACGTGATCAGTATAAGTGAGCAGATTGTGTTCCCCTGATGGTTTAATACACACGGGACATGTCACCAGGTGAACAGTGTAAGTGAGGAGAGTGTGTTCCCCTGATGGTTTAATACACACAGGACATGTCACTCGGTGAACAGTATAAGTGAGGGGAGTGTGTTCCCCTGATTGTTTAATATCAACGGGACATGTTACCAGGTGAAAAGTATAAGTGAGCAGATTGTGTTCTCCTGATGGTTTAATAGACACGGGACATGTTACCAGGTGTACAGTATAAGTGAGGAGAGTGTGTTCCCCTGATTGTTTCATACGCACGGGACATGTCACCAGCTGAAAAGTATAAGTGAGGAGAGTGTGTTCTCCTGATTGTTTAATACACACGGGACATGTTACCAGGTGAACAGTATAAGTGAGGAAAGGGCTTTCCCCTGATGGTTTAATATACACGGGACATGTTACCAGGTGAACAGTAGAAGTGAGGAGAGTGTGTTCCCCTGATGGTTTAATACACACAGGACATGTTACCAGGTGAACAGTATAAGTGAGGCGAGTGTGTTCCCCTGTTGGTTTAATGCACACGGGACATGTTACCAGGTGAACAGTATAAGTGAGGAGAGTGTGTTCCCCTGATGGTTTAATAAACACAGGACAGGTTACCAGGTGATCAGTATAAGTGAGGAGAGTGTGTTCCCCTGATGGTTCAAAACACACGGGACATGTTACCAGGTGAACAGTATAAGTGAGGAGAGTGTGTTCCACTGATGGTTTAATATACACGGGACATGTCACCAGGTGAACAGTATAAGTGAGGAGAGTGTGTTCCCCTGATGGTTTAATATACACAGGACATGTTACCAGGTGAACAGTATAAGTGAGGAGAGTGTGTTCCCCTGATGGTTTAATATACACAGGACATGTTACCAGGTGATCAGTATAAGTGAGGAGAGTGTGTTCCCCTGATGGTTTAATATACATTGGACATGTTACCAGGTGAAAAGTAGAAGTCCGGACAGTGTGTTTCCCTTATGGTTTAATATACACAGGACATGTTGCCAGGTAAACAGTATATGTGAGGAGAGTGTGTACACCTGATGGTGTAATATACAAGGATATGTTACCAGCTCTAGAGTAGAAGTGAAGAGAGTTTGTTCCCCTGATGCTTCAATATACACAGGACATGTTACCAGATGAACAGTATAAGTGCGGAGATTATGTTCCCCTGATGTTTTAATATACACAAGACATGTTACCAGGTGAACAGTATAAGTGAAGAGAGTGTATTCCCCTGATGCTTCAATATACACAGGACATGTCACCAGGTGAACAGCATAAGTGAGGAGAGTTTGTTCCCCTGATTGTTAAATATACACGGGACATGTCACCAGGTGAACAGTATAAGTGAGGGGAATGTGTTCCCCTGATGGTTTAATATACACGGGACATGTTACCAGGAGAACAGTGTAAGTGAGGAGAGTGTGTTCCCCTGATGGTTTAATATACACGGGACATGTTACCAGATGAACAGCATAAGTGAGTAGACTGTGTTCCCCTGATGGTTTAATACTCACGGGACATGTTACCAAGTGAACAGTATAAGTGAGGAGAGTGTGTTCCCCTGATGGTTTAATATACACGGGACATGTTACCAGATGAACAGCATAAGTGAGTAGACTGTGTTCCCCTGATGGTTTAATACTCACGGGACATGTTACCAAGTGAACAGTATAAGTGAGGAGAGTGTGTTCCCCTGATGGTTTAATATACACGGGACATGTTACCAGATGAACAGTATAAGTGAGGCGAGTGTGTTCCCCTGATGGTTTAATATACACAGGACATGTTGCAGGGTAAACAGTATAAGTGAGGAGAATGTGTTCCCCTGATGCTTTAATATACACAGGACATGTTACCAGGTGAACAGTATAAGTGAGGAGAGTGTGTTCCCCTGGTGGTTTAATGCACACGGGCCATGTTACCAGATGAACTGCATAAGTGAGGAGAGAGTGCTCCCCTGATGGTTTAATAGACACGGGACATGTTACCAGATGAACAGTGTAAGTGAGGACAGTATGTTCCCCTGATGGTTTAAAACACACGGGACATGTTTCCAGATGAACAGTGTAAGTGAGGAGAGTGTGTTCCCCTAATGGTTTAATACGCACGGGACACGTTACCAGATGAACTGTACAAGTGAGGAGAGTGTCTTCCCCTGATGGTTTAATACGCACAGGATATGTTACCAGGTGAACAGTATAAGTGATCAGAATGTGTTCCCCTGATGGTTTAATACTGACAGGACATGTCACCAGGTGAACAGTATAAGTGAGGAGAGTGTGTTCCCCTGATTGTTTAATGTACACGGGACATGTTACCACGTGAATAGAACAAATGAGGAGAGTGTGTTCCCCTGATTATTTAATACACACGGGACATGTTACCAGGTGAACAGTATAATTGAGGAGAGTATGTTCTCCTGATGGTTTAATATACAAGGGACATGTTACCAGCTCTAGAGTAGAAGTGAGGAGAGTGTATTCCCCTGATGGTTTAATGCACATGGGACATGTTACCAGGTGAAATCTATAATTGAGGAGAGTGTGTTCCCCTGATTGTTTAATACACACGGGACATGTTACCAGCTGAACAGTATAAGTGAGGAGAGTGTGTTCCCCTGATTGTTTAATACACACGGGACATGTTACCAGCTGAACAGTATAAGTGAGGAGAGTGTGTTCCCCTGATTGTTTAATGCACACGGGACATGTTACCAGGTGAAAAGTAGAAGTGAGCAGAGTGTGTTCCGATGATGGTTTAATACACATGGGACATGTTACCAGATGAACAGTGTAAGTGAGGAGAGTGTGTTCCCCTGATTGTTTAATGCACACGGGACATGTTACCAGATGAACAGTATAAGTGAGGAGAGTGTGTTCCCCTGATGGTTTAATCTAGACAGGACATGTTACCAGGTGAACAGTAGAAGTGAGCAGAGTGTGTTCCCATGATGGTTTAATACACATGGGACATGTTACCAGATGAACAGTGTAAGTGAGGAGAGTGTGTTCCCCTGATTGTTTAATGCACACGGGACATGTTACCAGATGAACAGTATAAGTGAGGATAGTGTGTTCCCCTGATTGTTTAATGCACACGGGACATGTTACCAGGTGAAAAGTAGAAGTGAGCAGAGTGTGTTCCGATGATGGTTTAATACACATGGGACATGTTACCAGGTGAAATCTATAATTGAGGAGAGTGTGTTCCCCTGATTGTTTAATACACACGGGACATGTTCCCAGATGAACAGTATAAGTGAGGAGAGTGTGTTCCCCTGATTGTTTAATACACACGGGACATGTTACCAGGTGAACAGTACAAGTGATGAGAGTGTGTACCCCTGATGGTTTAATATACGCGGGACATGTCACCAGGTGAACAGTATAAGTGAGCAGAGTGTGTTCCCCTGATGGTTTAATATACACGGGACATGTCAACTTTTCAACAGGATAAGTGAGGAGAGTGTGTTCCCCTGAAGATTTAATATACACAGGACAGGTTACCTGGTGAAGAGTATAAGTGAGGAGAGAGTGTTCCCCAGATGGCTTAATATGCACGGGACATGTTACCAGGTGAACAGTATAAGTGAGGAGAGTGTGTTGCCCTGATAATTTAATATACACGGGACTTGTTACCAGGAAAACAGTATAAGTGAGGAGAGTGTGTTGCCCTGATGATTTAATATACACGGGACATGTTACCAGGTGAAGAACCGAAGTGAGGAGAGTGTGTTCCCCTGATTGTTTAATACGCACGGGACATGTTACCAGGTGAACAGTATAAGTGAGGAGAGTGTGTTCCCCTGATTGTTTTATACGCACGGGACATGTCACCAGGTGAACAGTAGAAGTGAGCAGAGTGTGTTCCCCTGTGGTTTAATATACACGGGACATGTCACCAGATGAACAGTATAAGTGAGGAGAGTGTTTTCCCCTGATTGTTTTATACGCACGGGACATGTTACCAGGTGAACAGTATAAGTGAGCAGAGTGTGTTCCCCTGATTGTTTAATGCACAAGGGACATGTTACCAGATGAACAGTATAAGTGAGGAGAGTGTGTTCCCCTGATTGTTTAATACACACGGGACATGTTACCAGATGAACAGTATAAGTGAGGAGAGTGTTTTCCCCTGATTGTTTTATACGCACGGGACATGTTACCAGGTGAACAGTATAAGTGAGGAGAGTGTGTTCCCCTGATTGTTTAATACACACGGGACATGTTACCAGATGAACAGTATAAGTGAGGAGAGTGTGTTCCCCTGATTGTTTAATGCACACGGGACATGTTACCAGGTGAACAGTAGAAGTGAGCAGAGTGTGTTCCTATGATGGTTTAATACACATGGGACATGTTACCAGGTGAAATCTATAATTGAGGAGAGTGTGTTCCCCTGATTGTTTAATACACACGGGACATGTTACCAAATGAACAGTATAAGTGAGGAGAGTGTGTTCCCCTGATTGTTTAATACACACGGGACATGTTACCAGATGAACAGTATAAGTGAGGAGAGTGTGTTCCCCTGATTGTTTAATGCACACGGGACATGTTACCAGGTGAACAGTAGAAGTGAGCAGAGTGTGTTCCTATGATGGTTTAATACACATGGGACATGTTACCAGGTGAAATCTATAATTGAGGAGAGTGTGTTCCCCTGATTGTTTAATACACACGGGACATGTTACCAGGTGAAATCTATAAGTGAGGAGAGTGAATTCCCATTATGGTTTAACTTACACGGGACATGTTACCAGGTGAACAGTACAAGTGATGAGAGTGTGTTCCCCTGATGGTTTAATATACGCGGGACATGTCACCAGGTGAACAGTATAAGTGAGCAGAGTGTGTTCCCCTGATTCTTTAATATACACGGGAAATGTCAACTTTTGAACAGGATAAGTGAGGAGAGTGTGTTCCCCTGAAGATTTAATATACACAGGACAGGTTACCTGGTGAACAGTATAAGTGAGCAGAGTGTGTTCCCCTGATTGTTTAATGCACACGGGACATGTTACCAGGTGAACAGTATAAGTGAGGAGAGTGTGTTGCCCTGATGATTTAATATACACGGGACATGTTACCAGGTGAAGAACCGAAGTGAGGAGAGTGTGTTCCCCTGATTGTTTAATACGCACGGGACATGTTACCAGGTGAACAGTATAAGTGAGGAGAGTGTTTTCCCCTGATTGTTTTATACGCACGGGACATGTCACCAGGTGAACAGTATAAGTGAGCAGAGTGTGTTCCCCTGATGGTTTAATATACATGGGACATGTCAACAGGTGAACAGTATAAGTGAGGAGACTGTGTTCCCCTGATTGTTTAATACGCACGGGACATGTTACCAGGTGAACAGTAGAAGTGAGGAGAGTGTGTTCCCCTGATGGTTTCATATACATGGGACATGTTACCAGGTGAACAGTATAAGTGAGGAGAGTGTATTCCCCTGGTGTTTAATGCACACGGGACATGTTACCAGCTGAACAGTATAAGTGAGGAGAGTGTGTTCCCCTGGTGTTTCATGCAAACGGGACATGTTACCAGGTGAAATCTATAAGTGAGGAGAGTGTGTTCCCCTGATGGTTTAATACACATGGGACATGTTACCAGATGAACAGTGTAAGTGAGGAGAGTGTGTTCCCCTGATTGTTTAATGCACACGGGACATGTTACCAGATGAACAGTATAAGTGAGGAGAGTGTGTTCCCCTGATTGTTTAATACACACGGGACATGTTACCAGATGAACAGTATAAGTGAGGATAGTGTGTTCCCCTGATTGTTTAATGCACACGGGACATGTTACCAGGTGAAAAGTAGAAGTGAGCAGAGTGTGTTCCGATGATGGTTTAATACACATGGGACATGTTACCAGGTGAAATCTATAATTGAGGAGAGTGTGTTCCCCTGATTGTTTAATACACACGGGACATGTTCCCAGATGAACAGTATAAGTGAGGAGAGTGTGTTCCCCTGATTGTTTAATACACACGGGACATGTTACCAGGTGAAATCTATAAGTGAGGAGAGTGAGTTCCCCTGAAGATTTAATATACACAGGACAGGTAACCTGGTGAAGAGTATAAGTGAGGAGAGAGTGTTCCCCAGATGGCTTAATATGCACGGGACATGTTACCAGGTGAACAGTATAAGTGAGGAGAGTGTGTTGCCCTGATAATTTAATATACACGGGACTTGTTACCAGGAAAACAGTATAAGTGAGGAGAGTGTGTTGCCCTGATGATTTAATATACACGGGACATGTTACCAGGTGAAGAACCGAAGTGAGGAGAGTGTGTTCCCCTGATTGTTTAATACGCACGGGACATGTTACCAGGTGAACAGTATAAGTGAGGAGAGTGTGTTCCCCTGATTGTTTTATACGCACGGGACATGTCACCAGGTGAACAGTATAAGTGAGCAGAGTGTGTTCCCCTGTGGTTTAATATACACGGGACATGTTACCAGATGAACAGTATAAGTGAGGAGAGTGTGTTCCCCTGATTGTTTAATACACACGGGACATGTTACCAGATGAACAGTATAAGTGAGGAGAGTGTGTTCCCCTGATTGTTTAATGCACACGGGACATGTTACCAGGTGAACAGTAGAAGTGAGCAGAGTGTGTTCCTATGATGGTTTAATACACATGGGACATGTTACCAGGTGAAATCTATAATTGAGGAGAGTGTGTTCCCCTGATTGTTTAATACACACGGGACATGTTACCAGATGAACAGTATAAGTGAGGAGAGTGTGTTCCCCTGATTGTTTAATATACACGGGACATGTTACCAGGTGAACAGTATAAGTGAGGAGAGTGTGTTCCCCTGATTGTTTAATGCACACGGGACATGTTACCAGGTGAACAGTAAAAGTGAGCAGAGTGTGTTCCTATGATGGTTTAATACACATGGGACATGTTACCAGGTGAAATCTATAATTGAGGAGAGTGTGTTCCCCTGATTGTTTAATACACACGGGACATGTTACCAGGTGAAATCTATAAGTGAGGAGAGTGAGTTCCCCTGATGGTTTAATATACGCGGGACATGTCACCAGGTGAACAGTATAAGTGAGCAGAGTGTGTTCCCCTGATGGATTAATATACACGGGACATGTCAACATTTGAACAGGATAAGTGAGGAGAGTGTGTTCCCCTGAAGATTTAATATACACAGGACAGGTTACCTGGTGAAGAGTATAAGTGAGGAGAGAGTGTTCCCCAGATGGCTTAATATGCACGGGACATGTTACCAGGTGAACAGTATGAGTGAGGAGAGTGTGTTGCCCTGATGATTTAATATACACGGGACTTGTTACCAGGAAAACAGTATAAGTGAGGAGAGTGTGTTGCCCTGATGATTTAATATACACGGGACATGTTACCAGGTGAAGAACCGAAGTGAGGAGAGTGTGTTCCCCTGATGGTTTCATATACATGGGACATGTTACCAGGTGAACAGTATAAGTGAGGAGAGTGTTTTCCCCTGATTGTTTAATACACACGGGACATGTCACCAGGTGAACAGTATAAGTGAGGAGAGTGTGTTCCCCTGATTGTTTAATACACACGGGACATGTCACCAGGTGAACAGTATAAGTGAGGAGAGTGTTTTCCCCTGATTGTTTAATACACACGGGACATGTTACCAGGTGAACAGTATAAGTGAGGAGAGTGTGTTCCCCTGATTGTTTAATACACACGGGACATGTTACCAGGTGAACAGTATAAGTGAGGAGAGTGTGTTCCCCTGATTGTTTAATACACACGGGACATGTTACCAGGTGAACAGTATAAGTGATGAGAGTGTTTTCCCCTGATTGTTTAATACACACGGGACATGTCACCAGGTGAACAGTATAAGTGAGGAGAGTGTGTTCCCCTGATTGTTTAATACACACGGGACATGTCACCAGGTGAACAGTATAAGTGAGGAGAGTGTTTTCCCCTGATTGTTTAATACACACGGGACATGTTACCAGGTGAACAGTATAAGTGATGAGAGTGTGTTCCCCTGATGGTTTAATATACACGGGACATGTTACCAGGTGAACAGTATAAGTGAGGAGAGTGTGTTCCCCTGATGGTTTAATACACACGGGACATGTTACCATGTGAACAGTATAAGTGATGAGAGTGTGTTCCCCTGATGGTTTAATATACACGGGACATGTTACCAGGTGAACAGTATAAGTGAGGAGAGTGTGTTCCCCTGATTGTTTAATATACACGGGACATGTTACCAGGTGAACAGTATAAGTGAGGAGAGTGTGTTCCCCTGATGGTTTAATATCCACTGGACATGTCACCAGGTGAACAGTATAAGTGAGGAGAGTGTGTTCCCCTGAAGGTTTAATATACACAGGACATGTTACCTGGTGAAGAGTATAGTGAGGAGAGAGTATTGCCCTGATGATTTAATATACAAGGGACATGTTACCAGGTGAAGAGCAGAAGTGAGGAGAGTGCGTTCCCCTGATTGTTTAATACACTCGGGACATGTCACCAGGTGAACAGTATAAGTGAGGAGAGTGTGTTCCCCTGATGGGTTAATATACACGGGACACGTTACCTGATGAAGAGTATAAGTGAGGAGAGTGTTTTCCCCTGATGGTTTTATGCGCACGGGACATGTCACCAGGTGAAGAGTATAAGTGAGGAGATTGTGTTCCCCTGATGGTTTAACATACACGGGACATGTTACCAGGTGAACAGTATAAGTGAGGAGATTGTGTTCCCCTGATGGTTTAATATACACGCGACATGTTACCAGGTGAACAGTATAAGTGAGGAGAGTGTGTTACCCTGATTGTTTAATACGCACGGGACAGGTCTCCAGGCGAACAGTATAAGTGAGGAGAGTGTGTTCCCCTGATTGTTTAATATACACGGGACCTGTCACCAGTTGAAAAGCATAAGTGAGGAGAGTGTGTTCCCCTGATTTTTTAATACACACGGGACCTGTCACCAGATGAACAGTATAAGTGAGGAGAGTGTGTTCCCCTGATTTTTTAATGCACACGGGACATGTTACCAGGTGAACAGTAGAAGTGAGGAGAGTGTGTTCCCATGATGGTTTCATATACACGGGACATGTTACCAGGTGAACAGTATAAGTGAAGAGAGTGTGTTCCCCTGATGGTTTAACATACACGGGACATGTTACCAGGTGAACAGTATAAGTGAGGAGATTGTGTTCCCCTGATGGTTTAATATACACGCGACATGTTACCAGGTGAACAGTATAAGTGAGGAGAGTGTGTTACCCTGATTGTTTAATACGCACGGGACATGTCACCAGGAGAACAGTATATGTGAGGAGAGTGTGTTCCCCTGATGGTTTAATATACACGGGGCATGTCACCAGGTGAACAGTATATGTGAGGAGAGTGTGTTCCCCTGATGGTTTAATATACACGGGGCATGTTACCAGGTGAACAGTATAAGTGAGGAGAGTGTGTTCCCCTGATGGTTTAATATACGCGGGACATGTTACTAGGTGAACAGTCCAAGTGAGGAGAGTGAGTTCCCGTGATGGTTTAATATACACGAGACATGTTACCAGGTGAACAGTATAAGTGAGCAGAGTTTGTTCCCCTGATGGTTTAATATACACGGGACATGTCACCAGGTGAACAGTATAAGTGAGGAGAGTGTGTTCCCCTGATGGTTTAATATAAACAGGACATGTCACTAGGTGAACAGTCCAAGTGAGGAGAGTGAGTTCCCGTGATGGTTTAATATACACGAGACATGTTACCAGGTGAACAGTATATGTGAGGAGAGTGTGTTGCCCTGATGATTTAATATACACGGGACATGTTACCAGGTGAACAGTATAAGTGAGGAGAGTGTGTTCCCCTGATGGTTTTGTGCGCACGGGACATGTCACCAGGTGAACAGTATAAGTGAGGAGATTGTGTTCCCCTGATGGTTTAACATGCACAGGACATGTTACCAGGTGAACAGTATAAGTGAGGAGACTGTGTTCCCCTGATTGTTTAATATGCACGGGACATGTCACTAGGTGAACAGTATAAGTGAGGAGAGTGTGTTCCCCTGATTGTTTAATACACACGGGACATGTCACCAGGTGAACAGTATAAGTGAGCAGAGTGTGTTACCCTGATTGTTTAATATACACGGGACATGTCACCAGGTGAACAGTATAAGTGAGGAGCATGTGTTCCCCTGATGGTTTAATATACACAGGACATGTTACCTGGTGAAGAGTATAAGTGAGGAGAGAGTGTTCCCCTGATGGCTTAATATACACAGGACATGTCACCAGGTGAACAGTATAAGTGAGCAGAGTGTGTTACCCTGATGGTTTAATATACACGGGACATGTTACCAGGTGAACAGTATAAGTGAGGAGAGTGAGTTCCCCTGATGGTTTAATATACACGAGACATGTTACCAGGTGAACAGTATATGTGAGGAGAGTGTGTTCCCCTGATGATTTAATATACACGGGACATGTTACCAGGTGAAGAGCAGAAGTGAGGAGAGTGTGTTCCCCTGATTGTTTAATACACTCGGGACATGTTACCAGGTGAACAGTATAAGTGAGGAGAGTGTGTTCCCCTGATGGTTTAATATACACAGGACATGTCACTAGGTGAAAAGTATAAGTGAGAAGATTGTGTTCCCCAGATGGCTTAATATGCACGGGACATGTTACCAGGTGAACAGTATATGTGGGGAGAGTGTGTTCCCCTGATGGTTTAATATACACGAGACATGTTACCAGGTGAACAGTATAAGTGAGGAGAGTGAGTTCCCCTGATGGTTTAATATACACGAGACATGTTACGAGGTGAACAGTATTAGTGAGCAGAGTGTGTTCCCCTGATGGTTTAATATACACAGGACATGTCACCAGGTGAACAATATAAGTGAGCAGAGTGTGTTCCCCTGATGGTTTAATATACACGGGACATGTTACCAGGTGAACAGTATAATTGAGGAGAGTGTGTTCCCCTGATGGTTTAATATACACGGGACATGTTACCAGGTGAACAGTATAAGTGAGCAGAGTGTGTTCCCCTGATGGTTTAATATACACGGGACCTGTCACCAGGTGAACAGTATAAGTGAGGAGAGTGTGTTCCCCTGATTGTTTAATATACACGGGACATGTTCCCAGGTGAACAGTATAAGTGAGGAGAGTGTGTTACCCTGATTGTTTAATATACACGGGACATGTTACCAGGTGAACAGTATAAGTGAGGAGAGTGTGTTCCCCTGATGGTTTAATATACACGGGACATGTTACCTGATGAAGAGTATAAGTGAGGAGAGTGTTTTCCCCTGATGGTTTTATGCGCACGAGACATGTCACCAGGTGAAGAGTATAAGTGAGGAGAGTGTGTTCCCCTGATGGTTTAATATACACGGGACATGTTACCAGGTGAACAGTATAAGTGAGGAGAGTGTGTTCCCCTGATGGTTTAATATACACGGTACATGTTACCAGGTGAACAGTATAAGTGAGCAGAGTGTGTTCCCCTGATGGTTTAATATACACGGGACCTGTCACCAGATGAACAGTATAAGTGAGGAGAGTGTGTTCCCCTGATTGTTTAACATACACGGGACATGTTACCAGGTGAACAGTATAAGTGAGGAGATTGTGTTCCCCTGATGGTTTTATATACACGCGACATATTACCAGGTGAACAGTATAAGTGAGGAGAGTGTGTTCCCCTGATTGTTTAATATACACGGGACCTGTCACCAGATGAAAAGCATAAGTGAGGAGAGTGTGTTCCCCTGATTTTTTAATACACACGGGACCTGTCACCAGATGAACAGTATAAGTGAGGAGAGTGTGTTCCCCTGATTTTTTAATGCACACGGGACATGTTACCAGGTGAACAGTATAAGTGAAGAGAGTGTGTTCCCCTGATGGTTTAACATACACGGGACATGTTACCAGGTGAACAGTATAAGTGAGGAGATTGTTTTCCCCTGATGGTTTCATATACACGGGAGATGTTACCAGGTGAACAGCATAAGTGAGGAGAGTGTGTTCCCCTGATTTTTTAATACGCACGGGACCTGTCACCAGATGAACAGTATAAGTGAGGAGAGTATGTTCCCCTGATTTTTTAATGCACACGGGACATGTTACCAGGTGAACAGTAGAAGTGAGGAGAGTGTGTTCCCATGATGGTTTCATATACACGGGACATGTTACCAGGTGAACAGTATAAGTGAAGAGAGTGTGTTCCCCTGATTGTTTAATGCGCAGGGGACATGTTACCAGGTGAACAGTATAAGTGAGGAGAGTGTGTTCCCCTGATTGTTTAAGATACACAGGACATGTCACCAGGTGAACAGTATAAGTGAGGAGATTGTGTTCCCCTGATGGTTTATTGCACACGGGACATGTGACAAGGTGAACATTATAAGTGAGGAGAGTGTGTTCCCCTGATTGTTTAAAACGCACGGGACATGTCACCAGGAGAAGAGTATAAGTGAGGAGAGTGTGTTCCCCTGATTGTTTATTGCACACGGGACATGTCACCAGGTGAACAGTATAAGTGAGGAGAGTGTGTTCCACTGATGGTTCAATATACGTGCGACATGTCACCAGGCGAACAGTATAAGTGAGGAGAGTGTGTTCCCATGATGGTTTCATATACACGGGAGATGTTACCAGGTGAACAGCATAAGTGAGGAGAGTGTGTTCCCCTGATTTTTTAATACGCACGGGACCTGTCACCAGATGAACAGTATAAGTGAGGAGAGTATGTTCCCCTGATTTTTTAATGCACACGGGACATGTTACCAGGTGAACAGTAGAAGTGAGGAGAGTGTGTTCCCATGATGGTTTCATATACACGGGACATGTTACCAGGTGAACAGTATAAGTGAGGAGAGTGTGTTCCACTGATGGTTCAATATACGTGCGACATGTCACCAGGTGAACAGTATAAGTGAGGAGAGTGTGTTCCCATGATGGTTTAATATACGCGGGACATGTTACCAGGTGAACAGTATAAGTGAAGAGAGTGTGTTCCCCTGATGGTTTAATATACACAGGACATGTTACCAGGTGAACAGTATATGTGAGGAGAGTGTGTTCCCCTGATTGTTTAATATACACAGGACATGTTACCAGGAGAAGAGTATATGTGAGGAGAGTGTGTTCCCCTGATTGTTTAATATACACAGGACATGTTACCAGGTGAACAGTATAAGTGAGGAGAGTGTGTTCCCCTGATTGTTTAAAACGCACGGGACATGTCACCAGGTGAACAGTATAAGTGAGGAGAGTGTGTTCCACTGATGGTTCAATATACGTGCGACATGTCACCAGGTGAACAGTATAAGTGAGGAGAGTGTGTTCCCATGATGGTTTAATATACGCGGGACATGTTACCAGGTGAACAGTATAAGTGAGGAGAGTGTGTTCACCTTATGGTTTAATACTCACGGGACATGTTGCCAGGTGAACAGTATAAGTGAGGAGAGTGTGTTCCCATGATGGTTTAATATACACGGGACATGTCACCAGGTGAACAGTATAAGTGAGGAGAGTGTGTTCCCCTGATGGTTTAATATACACAGGACATGTCACTAGGTGAACAGTCCAAGTGAGGACAGTGAGTTCCCCAGATGGTTTAATATACACGAGACATGTTACCAGGTGAACAGTATATGTGAGGAGAGTGTGTTGCCCTGATGATTTAATATACACGGGACATGTTACCAGGTGAACAGTATAAGTGAGGAGAGTGTGTTCCCCTGATGGTTTTGTGCGCACGGGACATGTCACCAGGTGAACAGTATAAGTGAGGAGACTGTGTTCCCCTGATTGTTTAATACACACGGGACATGTCACCAGGTGAACAGTATAAGTGAGCAGAGTGTGTTCCCCTGATGGTTTAATATACACGGGACATGTCACCAGGTGAACAGTATAAGTGAGCAGAGTGTGTTCCCCTGATGGTTTAATATACACGGGACATGTCACCAGGTGAACAGTATAAGTGTGGAGCATGTGTTCCCCTGATGGTTTAATATACACAGGACATGTTACCTGGTGAACAGTATAAGTGAGGAGAGTGTGTTCCCCTGATGGTTTAATATACACAGGACATGTCACGAGGTGAAAAGTATAAGTGAGAAGAGTGTGTTCCCCAGATGGCTTAATATGCACGGGACATGTTACCAGGTGAACAGTATAAGTGAGGAGAGTGAGTTCCCCTGATGGTTTAATATACACGAGACATGTTACCAGGTGAACAGTATATGTGAGGAGAGTGTGTTCCCCTGATGATTTAATATACACGGGACATGTTACCAGGTGAAGAGCAGAAGTGAGGAGAGTGTGTTCCCCTGATTGTTTAATACACTCGGGACATGTTACCAGGTGAACAGTATAAGTGAGGAGAGTGTGTTCCCCTGATGGTTTAATATACACGAGACATGTTACCAGGTGAACAGTATAAGTGAGCAGAGTGTGTTACCCTGATGGTTTAATATACACGGGACATGTCACCAGGTGAACAGTATAAGTGAGGAGCATGTGTTCCCCTGATGGTTTAATATACACAGGACATGTTACCTGGTGAAGAGTATAAGTGAGGAGAGAGTGTTCCCCTGATGGTTTAATATACACAGGACATGTCACGAGGTGAAAAGTATAAGTGAGAAGAGTGTGTTCCCCAGATGGCTTAATATGCACGGTACATGTTACCAGGTGAACAGTATAAGTGAGGAGAGTGAGTTCCCCTGATGGTTTAATATACACGAGACATGTTACCAGGTGAACAGTATATGTGAGGAGAGTGTGTTCCCCTGATGATTTAATATACACGGGACATGTTACCAGGTGAAGAGCAGAAGTGAGGAGAGTGTGTTCCCCTGATTGTTTAATACACTCGGGACATGTTACCAGGTGAACAGTATAAGTGAGGAGAGTGTGTTCCCCTGATGGTTTAATATACACAGGACATGTCACTAGGTGAAAAGTATAAGTGAGGAGAGTGAGTTCCCCTGATGGTTTAATATACACGAGACATGTTACCAGGTGAACAGTATATGTGAGGAGAGTGTGTTCCCCTGATGATTTAATATACACGGGACATGTTACCAGGTGAAGAGCAGAAGTGAGGAGAGTGTGTTCCCCTGATTGTTTAATACACTCGGGACATGTTACCAGGTGAACAGTATGAGTGAGGAGAGTGAGTTCCCCTGATGGTTTAATATACACGAGACATGTTACGAGGTGAACAGTATAAGTGAGCGGAGTGTGTTCCACTGATGGTTTAATATACACAGGACATGTCACCAGGTGAACAATATAAGTGAGCAGAGTGTGTTCCCCTGATGGTTTAATATACACGGGACATGTTACCAGGTGAACAGTATAAGTGAGGAGAGTGTGTTCCCCTGATGGTTTAATATACACAGGACATGTTACCAGGTGAACAGTATAAGTGAGGAGAGTGTGTTCCCCTGATGGTTTAATATACTCGGGACCTGTCACCAGGTGAACAGTATAAGTGAGGAGAGTGTGTTCCCCTGATTGTTTAATATACACGGGACATGTTCCCAGGTGAACAGTATAAGTGAGGAGAGTGTGTTACCCTGATTGTTTAATATACACGGGACATGTTACCAGGTGAACAGTATAAGTGAGGAGAGTGTGTTACCCTGATTGTTTAATATACACGGGACATGTTACCAGGTGAACAGTATAAGTGAGGAGAGTGTGTTCCCCTGATGGTTTAATATACACGGGACGTTTTACCAGGTGAACAGTATAAGTGAGGAGAGTGTGTTCCCCTGATTGTTTAATATACACGGGACGTGTTACCAGGTGAACAGTATAAGTGAGGAGAGTGTGTTCCCCTGATTGTTTAATATACACGGGATATGTTACCAGGTGAACAGTATAAGTGAGGAGAGTGTGTTCCCCTGATTGTTTAATATACACGGGACATGTTACCAGGTGAACAGTATAAGTGAGGAGAGTGTGTTCCCCTGATTGTTTAATATACACGGGACATGTTACCAGGTGAACAGTATAAGTGAGGAGATTGTGTTACCCTGATTGTTTAATATACACGGGACATGTTACCAGGTGAACAGTATAAGTGAGGAGAGTGTGTTGCCCTGATTGTTTAAAACGCACGGGACATGTCACCAGGTGAACAGTGTAAGTGAGGAGAGTGTTTTCCCCTGATGGTTTAATATGCACGGGACATGTCACCAGGTGAACAGTGTAGGTGAGGAGAGTGTGTTCCCCTGATGGTTTAATATACACGGGACATGTCACCAGGTGAACAGTGTAAGTGAGGAGAGTGTGTTCCCCTGATGGTTTAATATACACGGGACATGTCACCAGGTGAACAGTGTAAGTGAGGAGAGTGTGTTCCCCTGATGGTTTAATATACACGGGACATGTCACCAGGTGAACAGTGTAAGTGAGGAGAGTGTGTTTCCCTGATGGTTTAATATACACGGGACATGTCACCAGGTGTACAGTGTAAGTGAGGAGAGTGTGTTCCCGTGATGGTTTAATATACACGGGACATGTTACGAGGTGAACAGTGTAAGTGAGGAGAGTGTGTTCCCCTGATTGTTTAATACACATGGGACATGTTACCAGGTGAACAGAATAGTGAGGAGAGTGTGTTCCCCTGACTGTTTAATATGCACGGGACTTGTCACCAGGTGAGCAGTATATGTGAGGAGAGTGTGTTCCACTGATTGTTTAATGCACACGGGACATGTGACAAGGTGAACAGTGTAAGTGAGCAGAGTGAGTTCCCCGAATTGTTTAATACTCACGGGACATGTTACGAGGTGAACAGAATAGTGAGGAGAGTGTGTTCCCCTGATTGTTTAATACGCACGGGACATGTCACCATGTGAACAGTATAAGTGAGGAGATTGTGTTCCCCTGATTGTTTAATACGCACGGGACATGTTACCAGGTGATCAGTAGAAGTGAGGAGAGTGTGTTCCCCTGATGGTTTCATATACATGGGACATGTTACCAGGTGAACAGTATAAGTGAGGAGAGGGTGTTCCCCTGATTGTTTAATGCACACGGGACATGTAACAAGGTGAACAGTATAAGTGAGGAGAGTGTGTTCCCCTGATTGTTTAATGCATACGGGTCTCGTCACCAGGTGAACAGTATAAGTGAGGAGAGTGTGTTCCCCTGATTGTTTAATACGCACGGGACATGTTACCAGGTGATCAGTAGAAGTGAGGAGAGTGTGTTCCCCTGATGGTTTAATATACACGGGACATGTTACCAGGTGAACAGTATAAGTGAGGAGAGTGTGTTCCCCTGATTGTTTAATACGCACGGGACATGTTACCAGGTGAACAGTATAAGTGAGGAGAGTGTGTTCCCCTGATTGTTTAATACGCACGGGACATGTTACCAGGTGAACAGTATAAGTGAGGAGAGTGTGTTCCCCTGATTGTTTAATACGCACGGGATATGTTACCAGGTGAACAGTATAAGTGAGGAGAGTGTGTTCCCCTGATTGTTTAATACGCACGGGACATGTTACCAGGTGAACAGTATAAGTGAGGAGAGTGTTTTCCCCTGATTGTTTAATACACACGGGACATGTCACCAGGTGAACAGTATAAGTGAGGAGAGTGTGTTCCCCTGATGGTTTAATATACACGGGACATGTCACCAGGTGAACAGTATAAGTGAGGAGCATGTGTTCCCCTGATGGTTTAATATACACAGGACATGTTACCTGGTGAAGAGTATAAGTGAGGAGAGAGTGTTCCCCTGATGGTTTAACATACACAGGACATGTCACGAGGTGAAAAGTATAAGTGAGAAGAGTGTGTTCCCCAGATGGCTTAATATGCACGGTACATGTTACCAGGTGAACAGTATAAGTGAGGAGCTTGTGTTCCCCTGATGGTTTAATATACACAGGACATGTTACCTGGTGAAGAGTATAATTGAGGAGAGAGTGTTCCCCTGATGGTTTAACATACACAGGACATGTCACGAGGTGAAAAGTATAAGTGAGAAGAGTGTGTTCCCCAGATGGCTTAATATGCACGGTACATGTTACCAGGTGAACAGTATAAGTGAGGAGAGTGTGTTCCTCTGATGGTTTAATATACACGAGACATGTTACCAGGTGAACAGTATATGTGAGGAGAGTGTGTTCCCCTGATGATTTAATATACACGGGACATGTTACCAGGTGAAGAGCAGAAGTGAGGAGAGTGTGTTCCCCTGATTGTTTAATACACTCGGGACATGTTACCAGGTGAACAGTATAAGTGAGGAGAGTGTGTTCCCCTGATGGTTTAATATACACAGGACATGTCACTAGGTGAAAAGTATAAGTGAGAAGATTGTGTTCCCCAGATGGCTTAATTTGCACGGGACATGTTACCAGGTGAACAGTATGAGTGAGGAGAGTGAGTTCCCCCTGATGGTTTAATATTCACAGGACATGTTACCAGGTGAACAGTATAAGTGAGGAGAGTGAGTTCCCCTGATGGTTTAATATACACGAGACATGTTACGAGGTGTACAGTATAAGTGAGCAGAGTGTGTTCCACTGATGGTTTAATATACACAGGACATGTCACCAGGTGAACAATATAAGTGAGCAAAGTGTGTTCCACTGATGGTTTAATATACACGGGACATGTTACCAGGTGAACAGTATAAGTGAGGAGAGTGTGTTCCCCTGATGGTTTAATATACACAGGACAGGTTACCAGGTGAACAGTATAAGTGAGGAGAGTGTGTTCCCCTGATGGTTTAATATACTCGGGACCTGTCACCAGGTGAACAGTATAAGTGAGGAGAGTGTGTTCCCCTGATTGTTTAATATACACGGGACATGTTCCCAGGTGAACAGTACAAGTGAGGAGAGTGTGTTACCCTGATTGTTTAATATACACGGGACATGTTACCAGGTGAACAGTATAAGTGAGGAGAGTGTGTTACCCTGATTGTTTAATAAACACGGGACATGTTACCAGCAGAACAGTATAAGTGAGGAGAGTGTATTCCCCTGATTGTTTAATATACACAGGACATGTTACCAGGTGAACAGTATAAGTGAGGAGAGTGTGTTCCCCTGATTGTTTAATACACAAGGAACATGTCACCAGGAGAACAGTATAAGTGAGGCGAGTGTGTTCCCCTGATTGTTTAATATACACTGGACATGTTACCATTTGAAAAGTATAAGTGAGGAGAGTGTGTTCCCCTGATGGTTTAATGCACACAGGACATGTTACCAGGTGAACAGTATAAGTGAGGAGAGTGTGTTCCCCTGATTGTTTAATACACACAGGACATGTTACCAGGTGAACAGTATAAGTGAGGCGAGTGTGTTCCCCTGATTGTTTAATATACACAGGACATGTTACCATTTGAACAGTAGAAGTGAGGAGAGTGTGTTCCCCTGATGGTTTAATACACACAGGACATGTTACCAGGTGAACAGTATATCTGAGGAGAGTGTGTTCCCCTGATTCTTTAATACTGACGGGGCATGTTACCAGGTGAACTGTATAAGTGAGGGGAGTGTGTTCCCCTGATTGTTTAATACACACGGGACATGTTACCAGGTGAACTGTAGTTGTGAGGAGAGTGTGTTCCTCTGATGGTTTAATACTGACAGGACATTTCACCAGTTGAACAGTATAAGTGAGGAGAGTGTGTTCCCCTAATTGTTTAATGCACACAGGACATGTCACTAGGTGAACACTATAAGTGAGGAGAGTGTGCTCCCCTGATTGTTTAATATACAAGGAACATGTTACCAGGTGAACAGTATAAGTGAGCAGAGTGTGTTCCCCTGATTGTTTAATACACAAGGGACATGTCACCAGGAGAACAGTATAAGTGAGGCGAGTGTGTTCCCCTGATGGTTTAATGCACACAGGACATGTTACCAGGTGAACAGTATAAGTGAGGAGAGTGTGTTCCCCTGATTATTTAATACACACAGGACATGTTACCATTTGAACAGTATAAGTGAGGAGAGTGTGTTCCCCTGATGGTTCAATGCACACAGGACATGTTACCAGGTGAACAGTATAAGTGAGGAGAGTGTGTTCCCCTGATTGTTTAATACACAGAGGACATGTTACCAGGTGAACAGTATAAGTGAGGAGAGTGTGTTCCCCTGATTGTTTAATACACACAGGACATGTTACCAGGTGAACTGTATAACTGAGGAGAGTGTGTTCCCCTGATTGTTTAATACACACGGGACATGTTACCAGGTGAACTGTAGTAGTGAGGAGAGTGTGTTCCTCTGATGGTTTAATACTGACAGGACATTTCACCAGTTGAACAGTATAAGTGAGGAGTGTGCTTTCCCCTGATTGTTTAATACTGACGGGACATGTCACCAGGCGAACAGTATAATTGAGGAGAGTGTGTTCCCCTAATTGTTTAATGCACACAGGACATGTCACTAGGTGAACACTATAAGTGAGGAGAGTGTGCTCCCCTCATGGTTTAATATACACAGGACATGGCATTAGGTGAACAGCATAAGTGAGGAGAGTATGTTCCCCTGATTGTTTAACACACACAGGACATGTTACCAGGTGAACAGTATGAGTGAGGAGACTGTGTTCCCCTGATGGTTTAATATACACGGGACATGTTACCAGGTGAACAGGAAGGTGAGGAGAGTGTGTTCCCCTGATTGTTTAATATACACAGGACATGTTACCAGGTGAACAGTATACGTGAGGAGAGTGTGTTCCCCTAATGTTTTAATAGACACGGGACATGTTACCAGGAGAACAGTATAAGTTAGGCGAGTGTGGTCCCCAGATTGTTTAATACATACAGGACATGTTACCAGGTGAGCAGTATAAGTGAGGAGAGTGTGTTCCCCAGATTGTTTAATACATACAGGACATGTTACCAGGTGAACAGTATAAGTGAGGAGAGTGTGTTCCCCTGATTGTTTAATACACACTGGACATGTTACCAGGTGAACAGTATAAGTGAGGAGAGTGTGTTCCCCTGATTGTTTAATATACACAGGACATGTTACCAGGTGAACAGTATAAGTGAGGAGAGTGTGTTCCCCTGTTTGTTTAATACACAAGGGAAATGTTACCAGGTGAACAGTATAAGTGAGGAGAGTGTGTTCCCCTGATTGTTTTTTATACACAGGACATGTTACCAGTTGAACAGTATAAGTGAGCAGAGTGTGTTCCCCTGATGGTTTAATGCACACAGGACATGTTACCAGGTGAACAGTATAAGTGAGGAGAGTGTGTTCCCCTGATTGTTTAATACACACAGGACATGTTACCAGGTGAACAGTATAAGTGAGGCGAGTGTGTTCCCCTGATTGTTTAATATACACAGGACATGTTACCATTTGAACAGTAGAAGTGAGGAGAGTGTGTTCCCCTGATGGTTTAATACACACAGGACATGTTACCAGGTGAACAGTATATCTGAGGAGAGTGTGTTCCCCTGATTCTTTAATACTGACGGGGCATGTTACCAGGTGAACTGTATAAGTGAGGGGAGTGTGTTCCCCTGATTGTTTAATACACACGGGACATGTTACCAGGTGAACTGTAGTTGTGAGGAGAGTGTGTTCCTCTGATGGTTTAATACTGACAGGACATTTCACCAGTTGAACAGTATAAGTGAGGAGAGTGCGTTCCCCTGATTGTTTAATACTGACGGGACATGTCACCAGGCGAACAGTATAATTGAGGAGAGAGTGTTCCCCTAATTGTTTAATGCACACAGGACATGTCACTAGGTGAACACTATAAGTGAGGAGAGTGTGCTCCCCTCATGGTTTAATATACACAGGACATGGCATTAGGTGAACAGCATAAGTGAGGAGAGTATGTTCCCCTGATTGTTTAACACACACAGGACATGTTACCAGGTGAACAGTATGAGTGAGGAGACTGTGTTCCCCTGATGGTTTAATATACACGGGACATGTTACCAGGTGAACAGGAAGGCGAGGAGAGTGTGTTCCCCTGATTGTTTAATATACACAGGACATGTTACCAGGTGAACAGTATACGTGAGGAGAGTGTGTTCCCCTAATGTTTTAATAGACACGGGACATGTTACCAGGAGAACAGTATAAGTCAGCAGAGTGTGTTTCGCTGATGTTTTAATATACACGGGACATGTTACCAGGTGAACAGTATAAGTTAGGCGAGTGTGTTCCCCTGATTGTTTAATACATACAGGACATGTTACCAGGTGAGCAGTATAAGTGAGGAGAGTGTGTTCCCCTGATTGTTTAATACACACTGGACATGTTACCAGGTGAACATATAAGTGAGGAGAGTGTGTTCCCCTGATTGTTTAATATACACAGGACATGTTACCAGGTGAACAGTATAAGTGAGGAGAGTGTGTTCCCCTGTTTGTTTAATACACAAGGGACATGTTACCAGGTGAACAGTATAAGTGAGGCGAGTGTGTTCCCCTGATTGTTTAATATACACAGGACATGTTACCATTTGAACAGTATAAGTGAGGAGAGTGTGTTCCCCTGATGGTTTAATGCACACAGGACATGTTACCAGGTGAACAGTATAAGTGAGGAGAGTGTGTTCCCCTGATTGTTTAATAAACACAGGATATGTTACCAGGTGAACAGTATAAGTGAGGCGAGTGTGTTCCCCTGATTGTTTAATATACACAGGACATGTAACCATTTGAACAGTAGAAGTGAGGAGAGTGTGTTCCCCTGATGGTTTAATACACACAGGACATGTTACCAGGTGAACAGTATATCTGAGGAGAGTGTGTTCCCCTGATTCTTTAATACTGACGGGACATGTTACCAGGTGAACTGTATAAGTGAGGGGAGTGTGTTCCCCTGATTGTTTAATACACACGGGACATGTTACCAGGTGAACAGTATAAGTGAGGAGAGTGTGTTCCTCTGATGGTTTAATACTGACAGGACATTTCACCAGTTGAACAGTATAAATGAGGAGAGTGCGTTCCCCTGATTGTTTAATACTGACGGGACATGTCACCAGGCGAACAGTATAATTGAGGAGAGTGTGTTCCCCTAATTGTTTAATGCACACGGGACATGTTACCAGGTGAACAGTATGAGTGAGGAGACTTTGTTCCCCTGATGGTTTAATATACACGGGGCATGTTGCCAGGTGAACAGTATAAGTGAGGAGAGTGTGTTCCCCTGATTGTTTAACACACACAGGACATGTTACCAGGTGAACAGTATGAGTGAGGAGACTTTGTTCCCCTGATGGTTTAATATACACGGGGCATGTTGCCAGGTGAACAGTATAAGTGAGGAGAGTGTGTTCCCCTGATTGTTTAACACACACAGGACATGTTACCAGGTGAACAGTATGAGTGAGGAGACTTTGTTCCCCTGATGGTTTAATATACACGGGGCATGTTGCCAGGCGAACAGTATAATTGAGGAGAGTGTGTTCCCCTGATTGTTTAACACACACAGGACATGTTACCAGGTGAACAGTATGAGTGAGGAGACTTTGTTCCCCTGATGGTTTAATATACACGGGGCATGTTGCCAGGTGAACAGTATAAGTGAGGAGAGTGCGTTCCCCTCATTGTTTAATACTGACGGGACATGTCACCAGGCGAACAGTATAAATGAGGAGAGTGTGTTCCCCTGATGGTTTAATATACACGGGACATGTTACCAGGTGAACAGGAAGGCGAGGAGAGTGTGTTCCCCTCATTGTTTAATATACACGGGACATGTTACCAGGTGAACAGTATAAGTGAGGAGAGTGTGTTGCCCTGATTGTTTAATACACACAGGACATGTCACCTGGTGAACAGTATAAGTGAGGAGAGTGTGTTGCCCTGATTGTTTAATACACACAGGACATGTTACCAGGTGAACAGTATAAGTGAGGAGAGTGTGTTCCCCTGACTGTTTAATACACCCTGGACATGTTACCAGGTGAACAGTATAAGTGAGGAGAGTGTGTTCCCCTGATTGTTTAATACACACAGGACATGTCACCTGGTGAACAGTATAAGTGAGGAGATTATGTTCCCCTGATTGTTTAATTCTGACGGGACATGTTACCAGGTGAACTGTCTCGGTGAGGAGAGTGTGCTCCCCTGATGGTTTAATACACACGGGACATGTTACCAGATGAACAGTATAAGTGAGGAGAGTGTGTTCCCCTGATGGTTTAATATACACGGGACATGTAACCAGGTGAACAGTATAAGTGAGGAGAGTGTGTTCCCCTGAATGTTTAATATACATGGGACATGTTACCAGGTGAACAGTTTGAGTGAGGAGAGTGTGTTCCCCTGATTGTTTAATACACACAGGACATGTTACCAGGTGAACAGTATAAGTGAGGAGAGTGTGTTCCCCTGAATGTTTAATATACAGGGGACATGTTACCAGTCGAACAGTATAAGTGAAGAGAGTGTGTTCCCCTGATTGTTTAATACACACGGGACATGTTACCAGGTGAACAGTGTAAGTGAGGAGAGTGTGTTCCCCTGATTGTTTAATACGCGCGGGACATGTTACCAGGTGAACAGTATAGGTGAGGAGAGTGTGTTCCCCTGATGGTTTAATACACACGGGGCATGTTACCAGGTGAACAGTGTAAGTGAGGAGAGTGTGTTCCCCTGATGGTTTAATACGCACGGGACATGTTACCAGGTGAACAGTATAAGTGAGGAGAGTGTGTTCCCTTGATTGTTTAATACACACGGGACTTGTTACCAGGTGAACAGTATAAGTGAGGAGAGTGTGTTCCCCTGATTGTTTAATACACACGGGACATTTTACCTGGTGAACAGTAAAATTGAGGAGAGTGTTTTCCCCTGAGGGTTTAATATACATGGGACATGTTACCAGGTGAACTCAATAAGTGAGGAGAGTGTGTTCCCCAGTATGTTTAATACACACGAGACATGTTACCAGGTGAACAGTATAAGTGAGGAGAGTGTTTTCCCTGATTGTTTAATAGACACGGGACATGTCACCAGGTGAACAGTATAAGTGGGGAGAGTGTGTTCCCCGAATGGTTTAATACACACGGAACATGTTACCAGGTCAACAGTATAATTGCAGAGAGTGTGTTCCCCTGATTGTTTCATACACACGGGACATGTTAGCGGGTGAACAGTATAAGTGAGGAGAGTGTGTTCCCCTGATTGTCTAATAGACACGGGACATGTCACCAGGTGAACAGTATATGTGGGGAGAGTGTGTTCCCCTGATGGTTCAATACACATGGGACATGTTACCAGGTGAACAGTAGAAGTGAGGAGATTGTGTTCCCCAGATTGATTAATACACACGGGACATGTCACCATGTGAACAGTATAAGTGAGGAGAGTGTGTTCCCCTGATTGTTTAATGCACACGGGTCATGTTACCAGGTGAACAGTATAAGTGAGGAGAGTGTGTTCCCCTGATTGTTTAATACACACGGGACATGTTACCAGGTGAACAGTAGAAGTGAGGAGAGTGTGTTCCACTGAGGGTTTAATATACATGGGACATGTTACCAGGTGAACTCAATAAGTGAGGAGAGTGTGTTCCCCTGATTGTTTAATGCACACGGGACATGTTACCAGGTGAACAGTATAAGTGAGGAGAGTGTGTTCCCCTGAGGGTTTAATATACATGGGACATGTTACCAGGTGAACTCAATAAGTGAGGAGAGTGTGTTCCCCAGTATGTTTAATACACACGGGACATGTTACCAGGTGAACAGTATAAGTGAGGAGAGTGTGTTCCCCTGATTGTTTAATACACACGGGACATGTTACCAGGTGAACAGTATAAGTGAGGAGAGTGTGTTCCCATGATTGTTTAATACACACGGCACATGTTACCAGGTGAACAGTATAAGTGAGGAGAGTGTGTTCCCATGATTGTTTAATACACACAGGTCATTTTACCAGGTGAACAGTATAAGTGAGGAGAGTGTGTTCCCCTGATTGTTTAATACACACGGGACATGTTACCAGGTGAACAGTATAAGTGAGGAGAGTGTGTTCCCCTGATTGTTTAATACACACAGGGCATGTCACCAGGTGAACAGTATAAGTGAGGAGAGTGTGTTCCCCTGATGGTTTAATATACATGGGACATGTTACCAGGTGAACAGTATAAGTGAGGAGAGTGTGTTCCCCTGATTGTTTAATACACACAGGACATGTCACCAGGTGAACAGTATAAGTGAGGAGAGTGTGTTCCCCTGATGGTTTAATATACATGGGACATGTTACCAGGTGAACAGTATAAGTGAGGAGAGTGTGTTCCCCTGATGGTTTAATATACATGGGACATGTTACCAGGTGAACAGTATAAGTGAGGAGAGTGTGTTCCCCTGATGGTTTAATATGCACGGGACATGTAACCAGGTGAACAGTATAATTGAGGAGAGTGTGTTCCCCTGAATGTTTAATATACATGGGACATGTTACCAGGTGAACAGTTTGAGTGAGGAGAGTGTGTTCCCCTGATTGTTTAATACACACAGGACATGTTACCAGGTGAACAGTATAAGTGAGGAGAGTGTGTTCCCCTGAATGTTTAATCTACATGGGACATGTTACCAGTTGAACAGTATAAGTGAAGAGAGTGTGTTCCCCTGATTGTTTAATACACACGGGACATGTTACCAGGTGAACAGTGTAAGTGAGGAGAGTGTGTTCCCCTGATGGTTTAATACGCACGGGAAATGTTACCAGGTGAACAGTATAGGTGAGGAGAGTGTGTTCCCCTGATTGTTTAATACACACGGGGCATGTTACCAGGTGAACAGTGTAAGTGAGGAGAGTGTGTTCCCCTGATGGTTTAATACGCACGGGACATGTTACCAGGTGAACAGTATAAGTGAGGAGAGTGTGTTCCCCTGATTGTTTAATACACACGGGACATGTTACCTGGTGAACAGTATAATTGAGGAGAGTGTGTTCCCCTGAGGGTTTAATATACATGGGACATGTTACCAGGTGAACAGTATAAAAGAGGAGAGTGTTTTCCCCTGAATGTTTAATAGACACGGGACATGTTACCAGGTGAACAGTATAAGTGAGGAGAGTGTGTTCCCCTGATTGTTTAATACACACGAGACATGTTACCAGGTGAACAGTATAAGTGAGGAGAGTGTTTTCCCCTGATTGTTTAATAGACACGGGACATGTCACCAGGTGAACTGTATAAGTGGGGAGAGTGTGTTCCCCGAATGGTTTAATACACACGGAACATGTTACCAGGTCAACAGTATAATTGCAGAGAATGTGTTCCCCTGATGGTTTCATACACACGGGACATGTTAGCGGGTGAACAGTATAAGTGAGGAGAGTGTGTTCCCCTGATTGTCTAATAGACACGGGACATGTCACCAGGTGAACAGTATATGTGGGGAGAGTGTGTTCCCCTGATTGTTTAATATACACGGGACATGTTACCAGGTGAACAGTATAAGTGAGGAGAGTGTGTTCCCCTTATGGTTCAATACACATGGGACATGTTACCAGGTGAACAGTAGAAGTGAGGAGATTGTGTTCCCCAGATTGATTAATACACTCGGGACATGTTACCAGGTGAACAGTATAAGTGAGGAGCGTGTGTTCCCCTGATTGTTTAATACACACGGGACATGTTACCAGGTGAACAGTATAAGTGAGGAGAGTGTGTTCCCCAGATTGATTAATACACATGGGACATGTTACCAGGTGAACAGTATAAGTGAGGAGAGTGTGTTCCCCAGATTGATTAATACACACGGGACATGTTACCAGGTGAACAGAAAAAGTGAGGAGAGTGTGT